>NC_132869.1:6056000-6358800 GCF_048164855.1 Canis lupus baileyi | reverse complement strand
GTACATGTGCCTCAAAACTGTATTTAAAAGTAAAAAAAATTTAAATCATTAGAAAAACATTTTTTTACATACATTTACCCTCTCTAAATATGCATAGTTCACTTGTTAATATCCAATGATAAAGGAAGGGATGTGTTTCTTCAACTTGATGTTTTATTCGCAGGTTGTTTTATTTTCCAGGAATTCTGTTTTATAGGACTATATTAAGGAAGTGTTGACATCTGTCAGTATAGGTTTCATTTACTGTTTTCTTGCTTTCCTCTTCTTTTTTTTCTTTCTTTATATTTTTCTTCCTTTTTTTCTCTTTTCTTTCTTTTCTTTCTTTCTTTCTTTCCTTCCTTCCTTCCTTCTTTCTTTCTTTCCTTCTTTTCTTTCTTTCTTTCTTTTCTTTCTTTCTGCCTTCCTTTTTCAGGTAAAAAAAAACCAGTGTGTTCAGGAAATTCTCCAAGTGGTTAGCAGTGGATTTGCAGTATCTCAGCTGCCTTTCTCTCATTCAATGAATAGAGTGTTACAAGTGCAGCTGCTCAAGCCTTTTCTCCAAGGTGCTGATCTAGTTAAGTTCTTAGTAAGGAAGGAAACTGCTTTTAAAATTCAGAAAAGGAATAAACAGGTTTATTTATTTTTGTTTATTCTAAGCCTCCTCAAAACCTGAATCTATGAATGTCTGGCATTAAATGACCTTTTGTGGTGAAAACCAACTGTCTGGCGACATGCATTTATTTAAAAATTCATAAACATCAGAGTGGTAGGAAGAAAAAGTAAAACCTGTGGATTTGGATTATCTCAGAAATGTGTTGTAAAGCTTTATGCAAATAACCAAGGCTCCTTTCTGGAGTCAGTTCTTCAGATGCGTGTGTGCATGCACGCAGGCAGTGTTGTCTGCTTCCTTAAAGTGCTTTTGTTAACACCATAATTTTAAATTAAGTTTTTCAGAAAGCTGTTCCTGCTACATTTTGGCATCTAAGATTAGGTCAGTGACCATAAATCTCATTTATGTACTTAATGCAAAGGAGATACTGCTGTCTTGGGAATCATGTGAGCCAGATCCCTTACTTTGCCCCTCTTACAAGATATTGACATACAAAACAAAATGCTCCCATTTTGTTTTGCATCTTTCTTCATTTAAAACTTTAAATAAAGAATGTTTATGCAGGGTTCTTTTTCATTCATAAAAATGGAAATCACCCTTAGTGTCTGCATGAGTAGGCTTATATTCTTGTTCACGAATTCACATGATAGATTGGCCCATAAAATCTTTATATTTGGCTTGTGCAGCTGAGTTCATGGCTGAATACAGAATGATAAAGAAGCTTTAGCATTTTGTGGAAAGAAAAGAAATCATGCCTTCTAGATGGCCCTTAAGCTAGCTTTTAACTGCCTGGAAATCAGCTAGAAATGTATAATCAAACTTGCCATTAAAGATATAGTGTTTAGTGTAAATCTGTAAATTAATGCAAAGAGATTCTTTAACATTTATTTGGATTTCATTATATTTTCATGGAAGTCTGCCAATCCAAATATTTTTCTCTTTTTTTTTCTTTTTTTACATTTCTATCCATCAGAAGTTAAAATAGAAATGATGCATTGTGTCACTGGCCAATCCAGCAGACTATTTCTTTCAACACATTACTGTGTATTTACTGTTTTAGCTATCTTGTTTTTAATTTCTGGCAAAATAGTCAGTTTTTGATCCTGGGTAGAAAAGCTCAGTGCTCACATTTCCTGTGGGGTTTTGGCCTTTTTGTGAAAAGGTAGAGGAGAGCTAAATGAATTATGATGCTGTCATCTAAAGAAACCACAGTGTATTTCTTTGCCAAATTTTAGCAAGAACTGAGCTGATCATCTGCTAGTGTAGACCTTTCCTTGAACCCTACTAGCAGTTCACTCAGGCTTCTGCCTGTTGTCGTTCATACTGTGAGAATGTGGCCCACAGAAGTCCTTTTAACCTTCCTTTTCCAAGGTTAATTGATCTAATAACCCCCAAAGAAGATAAATTTTGCCAGAGGAATTTAGAAGTCTAAATTTAAGAATTTAGAATTTCAAACTGAAAAAAAAAAAAAAAAAAGAATTTCAAACTGAGCTTAAGCAATAGTAAAATTAAGACTGAGTTTTTTCTTAATGTTTATTACTTTCTTGAAAGCTGACCCCCCTCCTATCCTTCACAACTCTATTTCCCTGTATTTTATAGAATGACAGATATTGCCAGATAGCATTGGTGTGTTATAATCTGAGAAGTCAATACTTTCTGGATTGCTAGTGTACACTGTAATCACTTGATACTGTAGTTTCTCATGCTTCAGTGCTCCTCAATAACCATTAATTTATACTGTTTCTAATATCTTTTACTGACTCCTGAGGATGTATCTGTGCTTGCACTACTGGCATTATGTTCTTACCTATTTGGAATAAATCTAAATATTAAGGATTGTGATCTATGAGGATTCTTCAGTTTAATTTTGTAGCATTAGTTGTAAATAATTTTTCAGGACTTTGATTTATCTTCCTTGATAAAATAATTTTAAGTCTTCTTTTCCTCTTATCACCTATTTCTTTAAGTACCTTTTCTTCTTTTGGCCAGCTACATCCTAGGACTCCTTCCTTTCATAACATTTATTCAGCAAACACTTTTTAGTACCTATTGTGGTTCCTAAATGGGGTGTCTGTCCAATCGGATGGGAGCCCCAACTGTGGGGCAACAATCAGGTGGAAGCCAGTGCCCCCCTCCCAGGTGAAAGAATTCACCTGAGGCTGAAAAAAGAAGATGGAAGTTTATTGAATACACCTCAAGAGAGTGGGCAGGAAGGCAGAGGAGAGGTTGTCTGCAATGACGCAGCGAGTGGGGGCTGTTTTTAACGGGGGAAGGTTAGGAGGTATGCGATGTAGGGACTTCTCCCTTTTCTGTTAATTGTGCCTAGTTGTAAGTAGTCCATTTGTCAATTAGGGCCTATGGGGATTTGGAGGAGGGTCACCTGATGAGCCTGTCTGTATTCAGTCAGGTAATCACTGTGGCCCTTTTCATTCCATCACTCAAGCCTGCCTGCCTAAAAACAGCATCTACACCTATCCTGTGCCAAGCACTGTGCTAGATGCTAGGTGTACCACAGAGAACTTATTGTCTGCCCTCACAGGATTTAGAGTCTGGTGAGGATAGTACCTATAATTATACAAATAGATATGAGAAACAGAGAGACAGAGAGCGAGGAACGCACCTGACCTAGATTTTGGGGGGATTCGGGTGTCTGGGAGTTACCAGGTGAAGCTGGGAGAAAGGAGGAGACAAATGCTGCCTGTTAAAGGTAATACATAGCCTTGTGAGATCTACAAGCAAGAGAGAGAGTGTTATGCCACAGGGGGCCAGAAAACAGTGGCAGAAAATTATGAATATAAGTCAACCTACCAGCATGTAGTGAGTGTGTATTTTGTGTGGCATTACTATGTTATGTCACTGAGGTGCAAAGACAAATAGGGAATAGGTCCTGCCCTCAAAGAACTTACAATCTACTGGTAACAGTGTGTATTCAATTTGTATTAAAGGATTAAGATGAAGACTTTTTTGTTTCTTGTTTTTGGTTTTCAGAAAAAAAAAAATGAGCATTTTAAACTATATAAGGAATACTTTTATTCCATGAAAAGTGTTCCAGCTGCCTTGCTTGACTTACCTACATAAAAGGCAGCTGCTTGAAAACTGTCCTGGGTATGTTTCTGCCCAGATATGGCAGGCTCTGTATTTGCACAATCAGGAAATAAATCATTAGGGATACCTGGGTAGCACAGCAGTTGAGCACCTGCCTTCGGCCCAGGGTGTGATACTAGAGTCCTGGGGATCGAGTCCCACATCAGGCTCTTTGCAGGGAGCCTGCTTCTCCCTCTGCCTATGTCTCTGCCTCTCTCTCTGTCTTTCATGAATAAATAAATAAAATCTTAAAAAAAAAAAAAAAAAAAAAAGAAGTCATTAGCAGTTTTTCACAGTGTTTTCCTAACTTTATCCTAGTGAGTTTGCGTTTTGATAATTCTTGTTATGTGAAGATAAATAAACTAACCAGAGCAGGCTTTTAAGTCTAGAAGGGTTTAATAAACAAGGTACAGTCACAGTACCATGCCCTTATAACTAGGAGGGTCCAGAAAAGTTATTTGGTCAGGAGGCGGGCAGATAACTAAGGAGTAAAATGGGCCAGTATAAGGTGGCAAGTTTCAATGTTTATTGGGGCAAAGTAGAGAGTTAAATTGCAGAGTTCAGTCTAAGGTTATTCAAAACTACTCTGTTCATTGAATAAAAGGTAGACTCAAGACACCCAAATCAATTTACTTGTCCCTTACATAGATGAGGAAACTGAGGCCTGAGAAGTTGGAGACTTCTCAGCAAGTTACCATCAGGGATGGGACTGGAGCACATTACCACCTGACTTCCAGTTCAGAGACTCTAAACATGGCTTAAAGAACCTTCCCTGGAGATTTTAGTGAGGACTTTTTGGATAGTAAGATTATATTTGATTTTGGAAGGTCAATTTTAGAAGGCTTTTACAAAGTAGCTAGATTATAACTGCTCAGCAAGAACTAAAATATATAATGCTTCAAAAACTTGGAACATCTTAAATTGCAGTACAAAGTAGGGCACCCTGGGTGGCTCAGCGGTTTAGCTCTGCCTTTAGCCCAGGGTGTGATCCTGGAGACCGGGGATGGAGTCCCATGTCAGGCTCCCTCCATGGAGGTCTGCCTCTCTCTGTGTGTCTCTGCCTCTCTCTGTGTGTCTCTCATGAGTAAATAAATAAAATTTTTATTAAAAAAAAAAAAAAAAAAAAAGCAAATGGGTAGGGTAACTAGTGTAAGTTCCAAAAGACAAAATGTAAGTAAGACAGCTTCCTTTTGCGGAAACTTCAGACAGTGTTATAGGCCTTTGCACTTGCAGTTTAGTCTGCCTGGAACCTTCTTCTCCCAGAGATCCACATGACTTACTTTGTGCCGGGGAGCATGTCACCTGCTTAGGAAGGCCTGCCTTGGCTGCCCTATCTATGAATGCCACAAACCTACTCTGACACTAGTCTACGATATGTCCTTGTTATATATGTCTCATTAACACTTATCCTTACCCATGGTGGGATGTATTTTACTTCCACTTTGCTTATACCCTGTTTCCCAGCTAGAATGTGGGTCCTTGGTGCCACAGAGTAGGGTGAAGAGGGAGTGGTCACGATTCAAACACACCAAAGGTACTCAGTAAATACTTACTGAGTACTACATGAAACATGAGTATTTTCTTCACTTCTGAGATCACTGTGCTAATTTTAAAAGTAACTAGAAGTAAAATGTGATTTAAAAATTACGTATGTAATTTAGTATTTCCATATACTAGTAATTCCATATACAGAATTTTCAGAGACCAGTTAGCTTTGATAGATGATTCGATTTTATAATTGGCAAATAGGAATAGGTTTTTTTTATAGTTCCTGCTTCCAATAATAAGGATAAAATGTTTAAGCTATTAGATATCTGAGTTAAATACCTAAAGCTTACTGTTTATCACACCTTTAAGCATTCATATGAAAAAAATTCAATGTTGGAGAAGGGTACACAATAAAAAGTAAAGTACTATAGGTTTACACATGTTCAGTCTTAAATGATGCTGACCACGTTTGAAGTACTAGTGTCAGTTTCCACTTCTACCAGCAGTGTACAGTGTATTGTTTTCACTCCACATTCTTGCCAACACTTTGTAGTGTTGGGTCTTCCAATTTTGTACATTCTACTGGTATGTTGTGGTATCTCCGTGCAGGTTTAATTTCCATTTCTCTAATTATTTGTGAGATTGAGTACATTTTTATATATATACTGGCTATTTTGGTTATCTCTTTTATGAAATGCCTGTTTAAGTGTCTTATCTATTTTTGTACTGGACCAACTATCCTTTTTATTGATTTATAAGAGTCCTTTATATATTCTAAATATGACCCTTTGTTAAATATGTCTATTGCATATACCTTCTCCCATTCCATAGCTTGCCTTTTTGCTCTCTTAATGGTATCTTTTTTGGAACAGAATTTGTTCATTTAGTGTAGGGCAATTTCTCACTTTCTCCTTTATGGTTGATGTGTTCAATGTCATATTTAAGAGCACATTTTCAAGCCCAAAGCTATGAAGAAATGTTATCTTCTAGAAGCTTTATCATTTACCTTTCACATTTAAATTTTTAAAAAGATTTTATTTATTTGAGAGACAGACAGACAGACCAAGGAGTAAGGAGAGACAGAAGGAGAGAAAGAGAGAAGCAGACTTCCTGCTGAACATGAAGCCCGATGCGAGGCTCGGTCCTAGGACCAATCCTAGGACCCAGATATCATGACCACAGCAGAAGGCAGATGCTTAACCGACTGAGCCACCCACGCACCCCTACCCTTTACATTTAGATCTACAGTCTCCCCAATATTGATTTCTGTGTATAGAGTGAGGTGAGGTTCAGATTTTATCTTTTCCATAATCATATACAATTGAACCATCATCATTGACTGAAAGGAAAATTCTTTCTCCAGTAGTCTATACTGTTATCTTTTTTTCAAAATTAACTATTTATATAACTGTGCCCCAAATTGTTGCTGTGTTTTTTTGGTTGATTTGTCGATTTTTGCCCTAGTACTGCACCATCTGAATTATAAGCAGCTTTTAAGTATGTCTTGATTGCCTCCAGCTTTGTTTTTCAAAATTATCATGGCAATTCTTAGCCCTTAGTATTTCCATGAAAATTTTAGAATCAATGTGTCATTTTTCAACCAAAATAATTCTGGAATTTAGGTCAGAAATACATTAAATATATAAACTAGGTAGGAGAGAATGGAGATTTCTGCAATACTGAGACTTCTGATTTATGAATATGGTATATACCTTATATTAACATTTTCTTTAAAATGAGTGCATTATCTGGGGGGTTTCATCAATATATAAAGCATGTAGCATGACATTTATAAACCAAATATTAGAGTCAGTGGTGGTAAACTGGGAAGGATTAACTCTGACTGGCTGGCTAGTAATATAATTACAGATGATAGAACAATTCCATCAGTAGCTTCCTCTCAAGGCAGCTGGATCTGCCATATAAAGCCAGACTAGTCACAAGTATATTGATTTAACTCTGATGGAGAGATTCTCAAAGGAGGATTTCATGCCCAAGATGTAGGCTATGGGTGGCCTCACAAGAGCAGGAGTACTTGAATCCAGATAAGTGGCCTACATGAATAGGCCTTGGTGCATGGCCAGAGCACATAAAATCAGTATACTCAGAACCAGGACAGAAATGATTATCACTTGGACCAAGGAGTTATACTGCAAGTAGCAATGATCAGGAATCTAGAAGCTTATCCATATACATAACTGGTAACCAAGAATAACCAAAAATTTGAGAAAGCCAACATAGGCACAGAAGGCAGGCATAGTTTTCAACACAGAAATAATTCACCTGTTTGGGAAGATGAGTTATTATGAGAAGCAGAATAAAACTAATTATTACCATTATTAGCATCCAATAAATTAGAGAAGATACAGCTGACTTAACAAAAAGGGCTACTGTTGTAACAGTGAATCAGTTATAAAGTTAAACAAATCCAAACCTTGGTACTGGGATGAAGAGTATAAAGAACTGATCTAAACATCAGTTTAATAATAAGTCAATCGGAGAAGGACAAACATTGTATGTTCTCATTCATTTGGGGAATATAAATAATAGTGAAAGGGAATAGAAGGGAAGGGAGAAGAAATGTGTGGGAAATATCAGAAAGGGAGAAAGAACATAAAGACCCCTAACTCTGGGAAATGAACTAGGGGTGGTGGAAGGGGAGGAGGGCAGGGGTTGAGGGTGAATTGGTGATGGGCACTGAGGGGGGGGCACTTGACGGGATGAGCACTGGGTGTTATTCTGTATGTTGGTAAATTGAACACCAATAAAAAATAAATTTATTATAAAAAAATAAATATCAGTTTAAGGAGCTGGAAGCTGAAGCCAAGGAATTTTTACACAACCCAGTTCAAAATTGTAGAGATGGAAAAGTACAGAAACTTGTATGTGGTAATCTTTATTTTTCTTCTTGTGGTTTGCAGGTTCCTCAGCTCATGTGATTGTGTTTATATGCTCAGCCTTTGAGAAACAGGGCATAGGAAATGTTTGAAATCATAAAGGCACTTCCAAAAAGTATGGGGAATAACAGAAATAACAAAGTGAGAAGGCACAGTGAGAGGAGGCAGTGGTTTTGTATTTAACGAGCACATGCACTTATTTTTATGCTATTATCATCCTAGTTTTATTGGATTTGAGGAAAAGTAGGTGTCTATCTTTACTTCCCATTCTTCTATAGTTAGCAGTTTCTATTTTTAGGTCTTTTGGAAGATGACATGCCTTTATGCGGTACATTTGTCTCTACTGATTTAGCATCTTCAGATACTCCCTACTGACCCCTCCCCTCCCTAAAAGAATGAGGAATTTAGCTAAATTTTAGTTAATATTTACTACGTTCCAGGCACTCTGTTAACTCATTTGTCCTCACAATAACCCTATGAGTTAGGTGCTATTGTCTTCCCCAATTTACAGATGATGAAAATGAGGTATCTAATAGTTTAATTAGGCCAAATTTACACAAGTAGTCAGTTGCTGGGATAAACATAAGTACACTGGCTCTTATGCTTCTGCTTTTAACTTCTATGTTATATGGCCTCTCCATTGGTTAGTGATATACCTACCTTATAAGTCTGTTATTGAAGGATCATGTAAGAAAAATAAAGATATTCCCCAAGCTACTTAGCTATGAAATTTTAAGTGAGAAATTTAGGTGTAGAAATTTGTCATATGTTGTCAAATAAATTATTTCCAGTGGAATCCTAATGACAGTGTTTTCTCAGTGCTGAAGGAAAGCAAGTAGTGGATGGATTCTGGTGCTGCATTTATTTTTTAATTAGTGGCTGAAAATAATTTCTCAGTGTTGTTGAAGCAATTTAATGATGGAATAACTTAAGAGCATTAATCCTACCTCTAAATAAATTCACCTTGAGCAAGCAATACATAAAAATGAAATTATACCACTTAAGATAAACAATAGGCTTTTTTTTAGAAATTTATTTTTTATTGGTGTTCAATTTGCTAACATATAGAATAACACCCAGTGCTCATCCCATCAAGTGCCCCCCTCAGTGCCCGTCACCCAGTCACCCCCACCCCCGCCCACGTCCCCCTCCACCACCTCTAGTTCGTTTCTCAGAGTTAGGAGTCTCTCATGTTCTGTCTCCCTTTCTGATATTTCCCACTCATTTTTTTCCTTTCCCCTTTATTCTGTTTCACTATTTTTTATATTCCCCAAATGAATGAGACCATATAATGTTTGTCCTCTGGTTGACTTATTTCACTCAGCATAATACCCTCCAGTTCCATCCATGTCGAAGCAAATGGTGGGTATTTGTCATTTCTAATGGCTGAGGAATATTCCATTGTATACATAAACCACATCTTCTTTATCCATTCATCTTTCGATGGACACCGAGGCTCCTTCCACAGTTTGGCTATTGTGGACATTGCTGCTAGAAACATCGGGGTGCAGGTGTCCCGGTGTTTCATTGCATTGGTATCTTTGGGGTAAATCCCCAGCAGTGCAATTGCTGGGTCGTAGGGCAGGTCTATTTTTAACTCTTTGAGGAACCTCCACACAGTTCTCCAGAGTGGCTGCACCAGTTCACATTCCCACCAACAGTGCAGGAGGGTTCCCAACAATAGGCTTTTGTTAAAGTGTCTAAATGTGGCAGTAACTAAAGAGGTCAGCTGGCAACTGCACTGTTTTGGAAAACTACAGACTTTAGGAACAAAGTGATGCTGACACAGTCACCTCTGCTGTTCAGATTTAAAAGTTTGATGGCAACCTGTGTTCACTCCGTAAACAAAAATATACCAAGGGAAAAAAACAAACAAACAAAATGTTTTCCCTTTCCTTCCCCAAATGGCACCTTTTCTTGGCTGTTATCCCACAAATATGTTCATTGAAACAAAACCAAAAAAAAAAAAAAAAAAAGTTCAAAGCTAGACATAGCACCAAAGGCTCTAAAAGGAAGATGATTCAAAAATGTTCATAAGAAAATTACATGTCTAAAGCACATTATATCTCAATAACATTAATCCTTAGATAGAATGCTTTTTAAATACCATATTCAGAATTGGACCTTTTTAAAAATCCAAGTTAATTACTTTATGTCTGCACTATATAACATTTGAGAAAAGACAGTTTAAAATTTTTCTCAAACTCACCCATGAGCATTATCTTCATTATTTTTCCTTTATTCTTTCATGTGTTTAAATAACATATTTGAGTGAAAAATTTTAAAATTCAATGAAAACCCAGGTGTTTCCAAAAACATTGATAAATTCATTCAGAAAGCTACTTGGATTCCTGAAATCAAGTATTTGTAACCTGAGATTTACAGGATGTTCAGAAACATACAATATAGTTCAAAATACAAGAACAAGTTTAAAATTTAATAATTTCCTTCCAGTCAAGGATATGGCCTAGAATATAATATAAAAAACTGGGATATATGCAAGAAAAATTGGGGGCCCTAACTTTCAGTCAAACAATAGAAATAGGTGGTAGAGGAGAAATCATTTTATAAAATAGAAGAGAACTGTCCTTATTTTTAAAAAAGTCATGATCAATTCAGACTAAAACTCCCAACCAAAACTACTTATGTGATGCTACCCAGGTTATAGTCTCTCACTCCATGGAAAAAGAGAAATGAAGTTATATAGAAAGGATGGTGAGGTAAAATGTTTAAAAATACAGATGACATGACCAAAACTTATTAGAAGATGGTGACTGTGCAAAGTGAGAAGCAGAAAGAAATGTCTCTGTCTAGGGTCACCCATTCATGAATGAAATGATATTGGAAGGATCACTTTAGGGAAATCCATACAATTGTTTTTTTTTCTTTCTTACCTTTTTGTTAAAGTATTAACACACAGGAAAGAGTAAGAATCAAATATGCAGATAAGTGAATTTTCATAAAGTACTCATACCTGTGTCGTTGTTACACAGATTAGGAAATAAAACATTCCCAAGATTATAAACACCCTCCTCTCGGCTTCATGCCTTTTCCAGTCACTGCTCCTACCCCCTTCCTGATATTAACCATCATTCTCACAATTAATACCATAGGTACTTGGAATTGCATGTATTTGAACTCTACATAAATGAAAATATTGTGTTTATTCTTGTGTATTGTACCTGATTTCTTTCATTTCATTTTTCTAACTATTATGATTATAAAATTCATCCATGCAGTCATAAAGATAGCTTGGCTTCTTCTTTTCCTTTAACCTTTTTTCTGAAGAGTATTCCATTATATTGGTATACTATACTTTATCCATTTAAAGATGGACATTTGGAAATTTTATGGTTATTAAAAATAATTGTGCTATGAACACTTTTACACAGAGCTTTTCTTCAAGTGTATATGCCTTTTTTTTAGTAGAATTGCTGGGTTTTCTGAAGTGCTTAAAGCAATTTGCATTCCTACCAGCAGTTTATTAGAGTTCCATTTGCTTCATGGCCTCACCAACACTGACAATATTGTCAGTCTTTTTAATATTTGCCATCTTAGTGAGTTGGAATCGCCTTATATTCTTAATTGGTAGTTCACTCATAACTTGCTTTTTAGACATTTGGAAATCCTCTTTTGTAAAGTGTTTAGTCTCTTGTGCATTCTTTTTTTTTAAGATTTTATTTATTTATTGAGACAGAGAGAGAGAGAGAGGCAGAGACACAGGCACAGGGAGAAGCAGGCATCATACAGAGACCCCGATCACGCCCCGGGCTGCAGGCGGCGCTAAACCGCTGTGCCACCGGGGCTGCCCTCTTATGCATTCTTAATTTTTTTTTTTTTTAATTCATAGAGACAGAGAGAGAGAGGCAGAGACACAGGCAGAGGGAGAAGCAGGCTCCATGCAGGGAGCCAGACGTGGGACTCAATCCAGGGTCTCCCGGATCATGCCCTGGGCCGCAGGCGGCGCCAAACCACTGCGCCACCGGGGCTGCCCCCTCTTGTGCATTCTTTTACAGGATTATCTGTCATACTTTTTCAGTGATCAGTATTTTGTTTGTTTGTTTGTTTTACTATTTTAGATGTAAGCCCTTTGTTAGACACATGTGTTGCAGTATCATCTTCTATACTGTGGCCTCACTTTTCACTCATTTAAGGATGTCTTTATCTTTTTTTTTTTTTTTTGGTCTTTTAAGGTTAATGCTTTTTGTGTTTCATTTAAGAAAAATATTTTCTTATCTCAAGATCATGAAGACCATGTAATTTTCCCAAAGCTGTATTGTATCTTCCATATTCCAAATATGGACTATGAACATTTGTTAAATTACTGTGTAAATGTTGAACCGATTTATATGCCTACAAAAATGTGCATGAGTGTTCCAACTTTTTTGCATGCTTGCCAAAACTTGCACAAACTATTAATATCTTTTACTAATATGGTAAGTAAGGTATAGGTTTCTATTACTATTCAAATTTTTGAGATACCTTAGGACATACAAGAATGATAAAGCATATTTTTTTTTAAGTATCCATAACACATTTTTTGAGAGAGAGAGCTAACAAGCTGGGGGCGGGGGGACAGAGAGAGAGAGAGAGAGAGAGAGAGACTCTGAAGCAGGCTCCATGCCCAATAGGAACCCAATGGCAGGCTCCATCTCACCACCCTGAGATCATGACCTGAGCAAGAATTTGAGCAACCCAGGTGCCTCACACTTATTTTTCTAATATAAAGTAGTTGAGGGACACCTGGGTGGCTCTGGTTGAGCATCTGCCTTCAGCTCAGGGCGTGATCCCAGGGTCCTGGGATGGAGTCCTGCATGGGGCTCCCCACAGGGAACCTGCTTCTTCTGCCTGTGTCTCTGCCTCTCTCTGTGTGTCTCTCATGAATAAATAAACAAAACCTTTAAAAAATATATGTATATATTTAAATATTTAAAAAATATATATATAAAGTAGTTGAAATAGAATTTTCTGAACTCAAGAGACAAAGCACCTTAAGAGTTTTAGTTAATTGTCTCTTGTGTATAAAGTTAATGTGAGAACAGATTTTAACAAAGTTGCTGGCAAGGTAAATTTTCACAAGTAGCTGTCTCAAATCATTTGGGGGATAAGCGGCTTGTGTACATGTGCATGACTGAATAAAATTTTTTCTTATAAATCAATTTCTCTGATAAAAATTATGTTTCTGGGGGCACCTGGGTGGCTCAGCTTGGTTAAGTGGCTGACTCTTGATTTTACCTCAGGACATGATCTCAGGGTCCTGAGATCAAGCCTGGTGTGGGGCTCCACACTCAACAGGGAGTCTCCTTAAGGATTCTCTCTCTCAAAAATAAATAAATAAATCTCTTTTAAAAACTATTGTTTTTAGATAGAAATCCTTAAAAACTCTTGCCATTAAAGTGTTATGAACCTAGATAGTCCAATGGGATAATGAGAAGAATAATCTCCAAAGAATTAAAGAGCAATAAAGTGCATCGTGACACGACCAGAGTATCATTCTTTGGCATACTTACCCACTATAGACTTGCTCAGAGAAAAAGGAGATTGCCACAGTAACAGATGGCTTTCGTCTTCTGGAAAACTGTGTATAATATTGGACCTATCAGCCCATCTTTAATCTACTAGTGTGTTGGGGGAGCTGCACATCATCAAGATACCTAGTATTCTTAGCATGGTAGTACAAGAACATCAGTATCCCTAGACCATCCGGAGTAGAAGCAGCTGCATCCCAAGTGTTAATACGCAAGCAAACCAGGCAGGTGTTGTCAGCAAATGGTTGAGGAAACTTTTATCACCTGTTCATCTTCCTCAGGGAATAACTTTGGGGTGGGAACTCCAAATCCTAAAACATTTTGTATAGCATGAGTTGTAATTTAAGATCTCCAGCTGTCAGACATTATTGAAAACACAGATATGAGTGAGGAAAGTCTCAAATTCTCTGTGTTACTTCCAATCTAGGAGAAACTGGAGAAGGATTCTGACACAGGAGCTTCATATCCCTTGCTTTACAGTGGTATCCTCTGACTCCTAGGTGCAAGTGTCGTTGAGTATCATATTTTTTATTATTTTTTATTTTATTTTTTAAAGAGAGAGAGAGAGGCAGAGACATAGGCAGAGGGAGAAGCAGGCTCCATGCAGGGAGCCCGAGGTGGGACTCGATCCCAGGTCTCCAGGATCAGGCCCTAGGCCGAAGGCTGCACTAAACCACTGAGCCACCCGGGCTGCCCGTTGAGTATCATATTTAACAAAGGATCACCAAACAGAAAGAAATGGCAAGAGCTCATCTAGGCCAAATCTCTACTCTTGGGCAGAATCCTACTTGAACTTGGAAAAATAGTAGGCAGTCTTTGAAAGATATAAAGCATGAAAGTCAAAAATCTTTCCAGTAGTCAAATATTTCATAATTCTTGCAATAAGAAGCTTCTGTAAATGGGATTTTTAAAATTTTTGGCCAAATATTAAATTCTTGCTTAGAGTTTTCTCCTTTAACTTTTATTTTTGGTTTATTTTTAAGCATTAACTTGAATGTCAAAGTATAAAATTTTAGGATAGTTTAAATTCATTTTCTTAGTTCTTTAACAAAGACTATCACAAATGAATGTTGAATAAGAGAATGGGTATCCCTGGGTGGCACAGCAGTTTGATGCCTGCCTTTGGCCTGGGGCGCAATCCTGGAGACCCGGGATCGAATCCCACGTCGGGCTCCCGGTGCATGGAGTCTGCTTCTCCCTCTGCCTGTGTCTCTGCCTCTCTCTCTCTCTCTCTCTCTCTCTGTGACTATCATAAATAAAAAAATAAAAAAATAAAAAATTTTAAAAAATTAAAAAAAAGAATAAGAGAATATAATGGCCCCTCAAAGAAATGGGTCTGACCAGAAAGAATGGCTGTTTTCTAGCATAAGAAATAAATTGTTATTTTTACTTATTTTTTAATGTGTAAGAATGAACTAATATTGATTTAGAAACAGCTTAGTATCCTCAAACAGAACTCTTTGTAAGTTATTATCTCATTTTCTATTTTCTTTTATTCAGCATATAGTATATATTAAATCCTATTCCTCTTATCTGCTTTATTGATAATTATGGTATCTTCAGGTATCTTCTTGGCATTCTTTGTATCTAATTTTCAGTATCTCACCCTGAAGGAGAGATACTGTCCCTCAAGTTCCTTAACAACTGAGTTCCATAAAGTCAAATGCCATCCCAGGATTAAGTTCATCCCAAGAATATTACTTCCCTTTTCTGTTTTATTAGTAATGTCCAGTCTCATCAGATCTGGTTCTGGTTTCTTGCTTCTTTATCACATTAAATCCTTTTGGTTTATTGTTTCCATGATGATTTGTCTCATTATTGTCTATAGCTTTGGAGATGGTAAGGGATAACAATAAATGTAAACAATTGACAATCTTTAAGAAAATGGTATTTATCTTAATTTTCTAGTATTTATAATCTACCATCTAAGGTGGATTTAACTGCAAAGTGTTCAAATCTCAGATCTAGGGTAGAGAGCATTACAAGCAATTTCAGAGGTCAAAAATAAGCTCAACTTTTTTTTTTTCTCTCTACTTGTTTTAATTGAAATATGGTAATGATTTCTTTCCTTATTCTGGCTATTGTTTGCTAAGGTATGAGGTATTAAAATCATTGAGATTACTCATTGGAAGTATGCTAAAATAGGGGTGCATGGCTAAATGCATTAAGCATTCTACTTGATTTTGGCTCAGGTCATAATCTAGGGTGGTGAGATTGAGCCCCATCTACTTAAGATTCTCCCTCTCCCTCTATCCCTTCCCCCACTTACATGCTCTCTCTCTCTCTCTCTTGCTCTCTCTCTCAAATAAATAAATAAAATCTTTTTGTAAAAAGTATGCTAAAATAAAAAACCAGTATTTTTTCATAATGTAACATTTAAAAATGCTAATTCATTTATCTAATCTTATTAATATAAAGTTTATAAGGAAAAATTTGGCAAATTAGAGTCAATTGATTTTCTAAAATCTAAAGTTTAAAGTCACACTTTAATTTTTATAAAAAAGCCAAATCATGATAGCTTTAAAGATCAATAATACCAAACTCAATAAATTAAAGCTCTTAGACTGAAGCCAGCTGACTGCCATTTTGATACCACCCACAAGCTGAGAATGACTTTTACAAAAGACCCTTTGTAGGGCACCTGGGTGGCTCAGTCAGTTAAGTGTCCAGCTCTTGGTTTTGGCTCAGTTCATGATCTCATGGGTCACGAGATAGAACCCTGCATCGGACTCTGCAATGGGCATGGAACCTGCTTGTGATTCTCTCTCCCTCTCCCTCTGCTCCGCAATGCACTTGTGCATATGTGCACGCCCACTCTCTCTATCTATATATATATATCTGTATCTCAAATAAATAATCTTTTTAAAAAAACAACCTTTTGCAACCATTTTGATATCAAGAAGAGTTACTTAACCCTTGTTAAGTAAATGTCCTAAAAGAAAAAAAAAAGAATTCCATTCTTCTCATTTGTAGACATATATTTTTTAATGTTCCAGTTATTATTATTGTATTTTGAATGTTGTTAATAAAGCAATTTGTTGCCTACATTTTGTTAGATTTTCTATAATTTTTTATGTTTTCTATAAATGTCTTAATTTTTGCCTCTTGTCCCGCAAAGCTTAAAATACTTACTCTCTAGTCCTTACAGAAAAAATTTGCCAACCCCTACATTATATCATCACCAAATGCTACAATCACACTAATCCATTATTAGAAATATATACAATATATTTAGAATATATTTTGTATGAAGTCAACTCAAAATATCACTAGTAATTTTCTTAGCAAGAATATTTAATTATAATTTTCCTAAACTCATGAATATATCTTTTCTCTGCAGCTACTATTAAATCTAGGGGAATAGAATTGAAAGATAATCATTTTGACCCATCTATCTGAAAAGCATGAAAAATTTCTCAGGTGTTAACTCAGCTTATGTGACTACATTCAAGCTCTGCCTGCCTGCAAGGTAGGTGGTAACTATTACTGTCATGTGAATAGAAAGTTGCTTGAAAGCCTGATACCAGGCACTTTCCTGGTGATTTCATTTAAATTCTCACTCTAGGTTCATGCAGTGCTATATAGAAAACTCTGGCTCTGAACCCTGCTTTTTATTATGTTCTCTCCCATTGGTAGAGTAGTTGTGTTGTTTTTCAACTATGTGAAAAGTGTCTTTAATATTTACGTGCCTTTCATATTTCCTAACATGGATTGTAATCGCACGATTCTTTTATATCCCTATCTTACACAGCTACTCCTACTATTCTTTAACAACCATTGTCAATAATCTGCACAACACAGACATGTATTCATGGTAAGACTTGAGAAGTAAAGGGATTCTGGAGTATAAGCAGAGGAAAATTAATACACAAGAGTGATATTAGCAGTGAGGTTCAAGAAGAAATCTTTATGGAGCTAGTACACCCTCCCTCTTTCTCTCTCATCTCATCTCTATACCTTCAATCTATGTTCATTTTCAAATAGTCTAATTTATCCTATTCTCCTTATCCTTAAAATAAATGGTTCAGATGTAACTACTTAAGACTAACCAAGGAATTTACTAATATTTAATTATCGTTTCCAATTATTTTGAAATGCTTAATATTTAAAAAAAGGAAAAAAATGAAAGAATTTTGATTGTATAATATAAAATGCTTAAAATAGTTTGACAGAAAAGTTGATGTTATAGAAAGTTATCTAGAAATTGATATTCATTTAATTTTTATGCAGAACATTCTACTAGGAAGATACATTTTTTGAAAGAAAGATTTTTAACAGGTTTAGAAATCTAACTCTTTAAGAATTAGATAATATAGTTTTACAAAACAACCCAAGGCCCATCACAAGTTAATAAGCAGAAAATTATTTACCACTGAGAAGGTGTTTTAATACTTAGTAGGCATGAGATAAAGGAATGATCAGAGTATTGTAGCATTAGCAAGGGAAATTGGTACTTTCTTCAGGAACATCTGCTTTGCTCTCGGCCCATTTTAGGTGGCACAGTGAGCAATATTCAGCCATGAGCAGGCTACCATTTGCCCTCAGAACCAGTGGACAGTGACCCAGGAAATGAGAAGCTCTATAACCATTAGGCAGATGAGATAAGAAGTGCTCATCCAGTGCTTTTTGATTAGGGGCTCAAGTACCTGACACCTGTCAACCATTCCATTCTGTAGGCAACACTAAGATTACAACTTCTCACACAGACCTCAGCAGCTCTGAAACCCAGGATTATTTCTAGTTACTTCCCCAACTGACCGGCTAGGTCCACCTTTTACTTTATATTATTTCCAGTCTGTTTTCCTGTTTGTCCTGTTTTCCATCTTTTCCTTCCAAGTTCTAATGAATTTCAAGGAATTTTTTTAAATCTTTGGCACTTTTACAGATTACACTCTATATTGTAGAAACCTCCCCAATTAAAAAAAAGAAAGAAAGAAACCTCCCCAATTACATGACTCCCTTCATACTAGGAAGGAATTGTCAAAAAGGTAGGAGAAGACCAAGTTCAAGTAGTACCATAGAATTCTAGGGAAGGTACCCTCAGAGAGAGAGGGTTCAGTAGTGTTCATTGCTGCAGATGAAGACTAAGAAAAGAAAGAACATAGGCTTTGACTTATGAAGGCTTCAGCATTGTTTTTTCATCCTTTCCCCATTTCTGACAAATTTTCCTGATTCTTCTCTATCTTTAGCATTAGGGCTCTTTCCACTCCCCATTGAGAGAATCGCCACTATCCCACTATCTTAAGACAAGCCTGAAGAAGTAGGATCATGGAGCTCCAAGGAAGACTTCCTCAAGAGTGAGTGTTTGGCATTATCAACGTTCATTGCTATAGGGCTTAGGAATTAATGAGAGGGCTGTAAAGAATGGGAGGGAGGTAAAACTGAGGAGATATTTTGGGGATAGGGAATATTTATCATCTGTTGTAGGAGAAAAAAAGAACCCACAAGAGAAATATTGCAGATACAAAAGAGGGGAAAAGTTGGGGAATGGGATAGTACACTTATGCTGAAGCAGGATTGGAAAAGCAGAGTCTGAATGAATTTACTAAAACATTAGTGGAGCATTGGAGTTAAGACAGATGGCTCTCATTTTAGTAAACTAGGAAGCGTTATCAGATTACATTTGTTTAATTGCTCATATAATTCAACTGAGTTGACATAGAAATTTATATACTGGTTCAAGAGAGCTGACTGAACATTTTGACAGCTTTGTCTTTCCTCCCTACAAGAATTCTACTGAACTGACAGAAGAAATGTAAAAAAATAATAAATCCATAGCAACTACAAAAAGCAGGGAAGGGTGCTATCAGAAGTGCAGATTTCTGGGAAATATTAAATAAGTAGGATAAGACTGATGGCATATCCCAACAAAGTTGAACCTACATCTCCATAGAAATGGAAAAGATCTTCCAAAACAAAAGGAGCCAATAAATAAACCCAAGAGTAAAGGCTATAAGGAACTGAGAGGAATAGGCTATGTCTGGTTGGCCAGTTAATCTCCAGCACCCTGCTTTCAAAGTATCTGACTCCACTCGTACAGGACAAAGCCACAAACTTGGAATTATAAATATGATATGGGAGAGTCCCAAAGGAGATTTTAATGAAATAGGGTCTCCTCTGATTCATGGGCCCTCCCCAAAATAAGAAAATGTGTCCACCCAAAAGGCATGCTATATACACAAGCCAACCCAGCAGTTGGTCAGCACCATGTAATCATCTTTGCTGTCAGAGCCAGGAGAACATCGTCACTTAAAATACACTCCAGGTAACAATATTCCATAATCAAGATCTTTACATGTAAATACGAAGAGATAACCAAGAACCAAAATTCAAGAATAATCGACACAAACACAAAAGAGGCAATGAACTCCACAAATGTGGTCTACTTTTCTGAGTATGTGTAGAAACTATGGTGCCAGAAGGAATACTTTTCTCAATAGATCACCTTGCCCATCAGAGGGACACAAAGATTAGTGATGGTCTCTCTCTCATCCTAATGAAATCCTATATGTTCAGAGTATTTCTCATTGGGCACCTACTAGCATTGGATCATATGGTCAGGCTGTTATGATTAGTAGACATGCTTAAGGTTTTCTTATTTTTGTGGCAATTGACTAAATATGTGAAGTAAGTTGATGGGTTGGCTCTTTTTTAATAACAAAATTTTTTATTTTTTTAAAAGATTTTATTTTTTCACAAGAGACACACAGAGAGAGAGAGAGAGAGAGAGGCAGAGACACAGGCAGAGAGAGAAGCAGGCTTCCCATGGGGAGCCCAGTGTGGGCTTGATCCTGGAATCCCAGGATCATGCCCTGATCCAAAGGCAGATGCTCAACCACTGAGCCACCCAGGTGTCCCAATAACAAAGTTTTTAACTCAACTATAATATTTATCGTATTAGTGATCCCAGGTATGGAGAGTGACATCTTTAAAAGGGGGAACCTGATTTATAGGCATAAACAAAAAAAGCAATTTTATATTATCTCATCTACAAAAAGTTAATCAAAAGATATACTACATGGATTTTTTGGTAATTAACTGAAAATAAATGTAAATTTATTTTACAGCACAATTTTAAATGTTTAAAAATGATTCCTGGATCAGTTTCTGCAGTGGAAAACTTCCAATGGTTCTTATTTGTTGCAGTCTTAGTTTAGGATATGAAACAAAGATGTTTGTTAATTTTTGCTTATTGATTTCTAGCTTAATTAAGTAGTGATCAAAGAATGTATTCTAGATGATTTAGTCTCTTGCAATTTGTTGAGACTTATTTTATGGCCCACATAATCCATTTTGGTTATGGTTCATTTGCATTTATAAAGAATGTGACTTCTATTATTGTTGGGTGCAGTGTTGTATATATGCCAAATTAAGAGAGGTTTATTAAAAATATTCTTTAGATCTTCTACATCTTTGATTTTTTTCCTTTCCTTTCTTCACCAATAATTGAGGGAGGTGGTTGTATGGATTTGCCTTCTTACGTTTGGTCAATTTTTGCTTTAGATATTTGAAAATATGTGAAAGCAAATTTATAATTGTTTTATCTCTCTGATAGATTACCTTTTATCATATAACCATTTTTAAAGTAGAAAGGTGCACCAGTTTTTCAGGTTAGAGTTACATTGGTATATGTTTTTCCATCCTTTTATTCCCAATCTTTAACCTTATATTTAAAGAATATCAATTATAAATAGCATCTGATTGTATTTTTTTATCTAGTTTGAAAATATTTGCTTACAACTAGAGTAACCTCTTTTAATGTAATTAGTCATGTATCTGTGTTTATAATTATCTGTTTTCTGCTCTTTTCATTAGTTTCATGTTCCTCTTTTTCGTTCTATACATTATTTAAGGTTAAACAGACTTCTTTCCTTATTTTACACCCCCACCCTTATTGGTTTATTAATTACACATTCTTTTATGATGCTGAGTACATATCCTAAAGAATACACTCTCTAGCCTTAACTTATTGCAACCTAATATAATTCCATACATTTAAGACTTCTTGACCTACCTAGGACCTTAGAATATTTTACATTCATGTGTCACCATCCTCTGTGTTACTGTTATCAAACATTGTATTGCTGCATTTATTTTATTCCCCAGAATCCATCATAATTACTGTTTTGTACATTCAGTATTCATTTATATTGACCCAGTTTTACTATTTCTGTTGAACATCTATACCTCCATTTGGAATCATTTAACATTTGCCAGCAGATCTAACCTTTATATGCATTTTAGTGAGGATATGTTGGTGATAATTTCACTTGCTATTTTATCTGTCTGCTAATGTCTTTATTTTACCTTCACTTTGGGAGAGTATATTTGGTGGGTATAAAATCTAGGATGACAGTTGTCTTTCAGCAACCTGAAAACGTCACTCCATTACCTGTCTTTTATTATTTGCATTTACAAGTTGACTACCATTCTTATTTCTGTACCTTTGAAAGTAAGGTATATTTTTTCTGTTTGGTTATTCTCAAAATTTATTTTTTCTTTTTTCTATAGTTTTTAGCATTTTACATGATATGTCTTCCTTTGCCTTGATGTATTTTATTTTGGAAATTCTTTGTCCTTATTTTATTCAGTTGTTTCCTGTCCTATTATTTTCTCCCTCCCCCCAGTCTGGGACACAAATTAAATATACTTTTTGTACCATTATCATATGGTAGCTACAAACTTTAGTATTTCCATACATTTTTTTACCCAAGTTTCAACCCAAATACTTTCTGGTATTTCTTCCAGATCACTTATCCTCTCTTCAGCTTCCAATATTCTATCTAACCCACCAATCTTGTTCTTACTTCCAGTTATTATATTTTATTAGTCTTCAAATTTCTATATGATTTTTTAAACAAATTCTACCAGTCTAGAATCTATAAATTCTTCATGTCATTTGTTTTTTCAAACCTATTCATCGTAGCTCTTTTTTTTTTCCAATCTGATAATTCCAATAAATGGTTCATCTATTGATCTGATGTTTTTTTTTCCTGTCTTGTTTTGTGTTGTATGTGTTTGTGTGTGTGTTATTAATGCCAAATATTATGTTTGCTAAACTGTAGTAAATTTGGATAATGTCACCTTTCCCTGTGAATTTCATTGGACATTAGAGTGTTGGCAGATTACTTTATTCTAGTGCTAGGAGTCAACCGCAGATTTGGTGATTGCTCAATCTATCTCCCTTTGTCTCTGCTTTGCTATTGTGGATACCTAGGTTTTTAATTGAGATCCTGGGTTGTTTTCTTTTTTTAAGATTTTATTTATTTATTTTATCTGAGAGAGTGAGAGCACACATGCCTGTGTGCAGGGGCGGGATAGAGGGGAAAGGAGAGGGGTGAGCCGACTCCATGCTGAGGTGGGGTGGGTCCAACTTTAGGACCCTGAGATTATGACCTGAGCCAAAATCAAGAGTTGGATACCTAACTGACTAAGCCACCTAGGCACCTGGAGATCCTGGGGTTTTTAATTAGGGGGATCCTTCTAAGATTACCCTTTAGAAGTTTCCAAATTCTATTTTTTTTTTTCTCCATGGAACTGTGTGACTGTGGAAAACCTTGCTTAGTCCTTCAGTGGCTCTTTTTTTTTTTTTTTTATAAATTTTTATTTATTTATGATAGTCACACACAGATAGAGAGAGAGAGGCAGAGACACAGGCAGAGGGAGAATCAGGCTCCATGCACCGGGAGCCCGACGTGGGATTCGATCCCGGGTCTCCAGGATCGCGCCCTGGGCCAAAGGCAGGCACCAAACCACTGCGCCACCCAGGGATCCCCCTTCAGTGGCTCTTTATTCTTCAGTTCATTTATCTTTTGGAAATGCATGATTTATTGTTTGCCTTAAATTTTATAAAATAATTACATGTATCATAAAGTATATACTTTTAGATTATAGCAACTTCCCTTATTCAGCATTTAAAAAGAAAAGCTTCTTCACATAGTCTGTTTTCCCTGGAACCCAAGTAAAGTTTGTTTGTTTGTTTTTCTTCTTTTTCATTTTCTTAACTAGGTCTCAGAGTTTGTATCATTAAGGTAGTTATTCATGTTTGGAATAGACATAAGATTATAGAATTTAGCACTGGAAGGAACCTACGACATCATCTTCTGTTGGCTAACCTCCCACACAGTGCAGAAATGCTTCCTGCAGCATCCTTGGCATATGCTCATCCGGTCTCAGTTTGGATATCTTCAGCAAAGGAGCTCATCATTTCCTGAAACAATCCATTCTGTTGGACAACTCTATTTTAAAAATCCTTATGTTGAGCTAAAATATGCCTCTTTGTAACTTATACTCATTTACTCATTGTTTCAAGTTTTCCTTCTGGAGTAAGTCAAAACAAGAGAACATTTTAGATAGTACTTAAAGCAGATCTAAATGCCATTCCTGTCTTTTTTATTTTTAATTAAAATTTTTTGCTTTCTTGTCCCAAACATTGAACATAAATTGCTAAGCTTAGATAATAATCAGAAGTCCATCTACTTGGTAATGATTAAAAATATCTTCACATTATACAAATCCCTCTGGCATTTTGAAGATAAAAATCCTTTTTTTAATTACCTTGAATCATATTTTTTAATAAAAAAAAGGAGTAAGAAAACCATCATCTATTTTCAAAGATGACACTACATTACCACTTGTGGGAATATAGAGAAAACCAGTCTTCAGTTATAGAGATGTGGTTGAAATCTGGTAGTGTGCATTTTTTGTTTTCTTTTTATATGGGTAGATTGCCTTTAAAACCTGTTGTTTTTGAATTAATAATAATGGCAATAATCTTACAGTACCTAATACTTATTGTGCATTAGCAATGTATAATTCATTTATCTTGTCTCTACTTTAAACTGAGTTCTCTGCTCAATATAAACTGTAACCCCCCATAGCATAATTTACAATCCAAACAGGGCATTTTAAGTCAAAGGAGATGCTGTCAGTAATACACAGACACAACAGGTGTAAACTGGAAGTGTCCAGGCAGAGCAGGATTTATAGTCACTCTTCTTAAAGCTAAATTCCAGGTTACTCTTTCTTGGTCAGAAATTTGTATTTGTATATGTGCCTCATTGTTGCAAATAGCTCTGAAAGGCATTTTTTTAAAGGTTAGTATGTTCTCTCCTGCTCATAATTTAAGATCCCACTTAAATCCCACTCTCTCCTTCACTTTCATAACTGCACAATGTAGTTTTTTAGGCAAAATTTGGTACTTTTTTCATAACTTGTCAAAAAATGAAAAAAAAAAAAATCCACTGTCCTTGTCCAGCCCTTCTTCAGCTAAAATGAGGAAAGCCGTAGGGCTTGGAAGGCTAGACTACTATCCTCAGGCAGTCCCTTATCAGCCCTTATCCCAAGATCTGAGAAGAGGTGGAGAAGAGGTGGAGTTTGAAGAGTCTGAGCTGTTGTGTTTATAATTCCCATATTTCCAGGCCTAATTAAAAGACAGAGCATAGGAAATGCTCTGCTTCCAAGTTATTTTGCAAAAAATAATGCCCTTTTTATAAAACTAATCCTATGATTCCTAAAGAATACCTATCCTCATTCTAAGCCCATCTTCATTCTCAACCCTGACTGAACAATCAAGTGGGGCCGATGCCTGAGTTTCACTTGGATTTAATTGATCTGAGATGGAGCCTGAGTTTGAGGACCTACATATATATAGGGTTTCTAGGCTACATGGGGTAAAGGGGTGAATAGTATTTTTCCTGGCCTAATATCTGTGATTGCAAGTTCTGGCATATGTAAAGTACATGTAAGAGGATCACATAGACTACAGATCTTCATACCCCCAGATCAAGGAATCACTTTGAAACTTCTGGTTAATTCTAAAGGAAACTTTCAGAATTCTGACAGTATATCGAGGGTGGAGGTGATTCTTAATTTCCCCTCCCCAAGAAAAATATATGCTTTTAACCTCAGCCTGACAGAAATCACTTTGATTAAGATCTTCTGATCATAAAATAAAGAACTTGATAAGTTTCTGCAGTATTGCATACTCTAGAAATTGGATCAAAGCAGAGATTAGGCAAGCTTTGGGAAAAGTCAGGTCTATCTTCCTTTTATTTGTAGAAGAGGAAAACAAGGGATAGAAGTACTTGTTTCCCTTGTTCTTGCCTTTTTACTCTTTCAAAGGGGTTTAAGGTAGTTACCGTTTATTCTGTCTCTAAGGAGGCAAGTTTCACACAACTAATTTTCATTAGGAGTAATATTAGATAATCATCATGCAAAAGTGCCTCCTCTTTTTATGCTGTCTTTTCTAATTTATGCATTGCTAGAGTGAGACTCTGTGTCTGACTCTAGAATGCGTTGAGGGAAATATTTTCCTAGCTTAGAATCCAGTACTCCTTTTTCTTTATGGCTTTACATCAACATGTCCTCTGCTCTATTTTTAAAAATCTATATACAATTTTCTTTCCTGAGTAAATTAAATCTAAAAAGTCAGCTGTCAAATCATGATTTTGACCATTGACTAGATATTTGTGATTCTGCCTACTATAATGAAGTGAATCTCACGTGAGCCAAGCAACTCAGCTCTCCTACCAAACACTGATCCATAACCCTGCCAGAGGCCATACTGCAGTCAAACTTCAGTTTGGAGAGTTAATAGTTTCCTCACGCTCCTCCCTCTGTCAAGTATATTTAGCTGAGCTTGTGCATATGACTTCAGTTCATAAAAAGCTTACAAGTGCAGCTGGAATGCTTAGCATTTGATTGTTACATAAATAAGTATTTGAGAACATATGTAAACTTGACAGTGTTAGTACCAGATGTTCCAGTAACACAATAATGTAACTTCGAATGTCCGTTCTCACTTTTGGCTTGTTTATTTTGGCAGTATCTCTTTATCTGCTAAGTTTCAGATAAGCACATATTAACTCTGTCCATAGTGTGGATCCTCTTATTGTTGCATTCAAGTTGCATTTATTATATTTAGTGTATAGAAGTACAAATATCAAAGACATTAATACACAAAGTCATTTTTTTATGTCTTCATAAAATACAAATATTCAACTCCTAAATGTTTGTGGTATATAAAAAATAAAGAAATCTCTAGGCGTCTGTATATATTCTCATCTTTATGGGAGTTGCCCTTCCAATTATGGATTGTCCAAGTATTTTCTTTCTCTCTCTGATGACCAGGCACTTAAATTAAGACTTTAAACTAAGCGTTTGTCAGGCTTCCCCTACCCCCTCACAATAGCGGACCATATCTTGTATGATAGAAGCTATTAGCATTCTAAAGCACAATTTTTTTTTGTTTCTTTGTGGCTTTATTTTGCAGTTACTTCAAACTTACAGAAACTGACGGGAATAAGAATAATCATGGAATATTCCTGTATCTTCTACCCAGATTTACCTGTTGTTGACATTTTGCCCTATTTCCTTTATCAGATGAGTATGCTCACTTGCTCTTTCTCCCTCTATTTGCATAGGTGTATGTGTGTGCATACAAAACATATTTATTATGTATTTATATATGTGTGTAGGTGTGTGCACACGTGTTGTTTTGAGCCTTTAAAAGTTAGTCGCATGACCTTTTACACCCTTCAGTGTATATTTTTTTCTAAGAATAAGAATACTGTCTTGCAAACAAGTAAATTTTAAATTGATATGTTTTTCTGATCTTCCATCTGCATTCTGCCTTGCATGGGCTTTGACTGATAAAAGACTTTGTCTCAGTTAGGGGCAGTCCTATGTGAGGTGTGAATTTCCATCGGTGATCCTCTGAAAATGGTTCTCAGAGATATGAATCCAGGACCTCCTATACTGGTTGCCTCTGATCATGAGGGAAGGAGTGGAGCAGCATTCAGATAAGAATTAGTGTAGTAAGGAATAGTAGGAAAAGGGGAATAAAAGGCAAGTGGGTAAATGATTACTAATTTTTAGAGTGGTCCTAGGAATTATGCTTTCGGTTGGCATAATGGATGCATGACTCTCTTTCTGGAAGGAAGAGAGTCAACTGAGTTCACTGTTTGAATTGCTTCCCTTGGTGGGAAGTGTGTTTTATTTATATGCAATATTATAAAAAAATATTTTAGAAACACACTGTATTATAAACTTTAAGCTCACCTCTAAAAATACAAGAAAATGAAAAAATGTGCATGAAGTTAAGTAAGAGGAGATCTAATTAGCATTCTTACAGAATGAGCTGTAGATTTACTTGAGACTTACTAGGGGAAAAATACCAGAGCACCAGACTAGCACATCAATCATCTGAAATTGCCTGACAGTCTTGAAGAGGATATCCTGGCTGCAGAAAGCACATAGCTGTCTTAAGGCTAGAGGCCCAGGTCAGGACATAGTAAGAACAAAAGATGAGCACTTTTGAGAGGAACCAGCTGGCTTAAGGTGATCCAAAGTGCACAGATGTTAAGGGCTCACTGTTCCAATAATACCATTACCTAACACAAGAATAACAGAATAACCATTAAAAAAATTATGAAACTTGATTTACCAGGTTGACCCTTGAGATCTGACAAATGTGTTTCTTTTCCATCATGCTAATTTTCTATTTTTATCTTAATGTTATTTTTATATGTGTATTCTTGAAAAATAAAATATACTGAATCTTTCTTAGAAATATGTATAGAATCCTGTTCATGTGAGATCTTTAGTGGTTTTTTAAATGCATCTAAGCACAATATCCAAGAATCTATAATTTTCTCCGTGTCTGCATCAAAATTCCTCAAACTCTAACACTGGTGGTTCTGTGGCAAATAGAGAGATGTTAGATCTCAAGCCAATTATACAGCTTCTGGTGTGGCGTTTGAATGTAAAAAGGAGTAATCTAAAACTTAAGAGCCAATGTGTTTTGAATCATGGGAATAATCAGGAACTGGAAACAATGGTGGTTTGGAAAATGTTAATTTTGTCGTTGCTGAGTGTGTTATAGTCTAAAGTCATGAAAAATGGTTCTACATTCTTAAGACTGTGGTCATTCCTTTTCTATTCAATTATATTGAATACTTTGTGAGTATAAGGAATGTCACTGATCATTATTACATACCCTAGAGAAGCATCACTGCATACCCATTAAAAATATTTAAAATGAAGCACCAACCACATATACTAGAATCAACAGCATACAGCTTGACTCAGAGGTAGCCAAGTTTATTTATTTAACAAGTATTATTAAGTACTCAGTAAAAGCCTTGAGCATATCTCTGTAGCATTACTGACTGCAAAGGTTGGCCATGGAAAAATTCCTTGTTGCATGCACCATACCGTACAAACCTCCCTATTTACTCTTATATGAAGATGTGGAAACAGGAAGATTAAAAGTGTTCCTCTGTAACTAGTTGTTTCTATTTTCAATTCTAGGACATAGTAACTGTATAAATAAGCAGAATTTCAAATTTTATTATCAAACTCTAAGTACGTCATCATTTGCTATTTGTATTCAGAGAATGTGAGAGTGACACCATCTAATTGAGCTGCAGCTTGCTTCTTTTTTTTATACCATCAGAATAGCTTCATGATGATGAACTTTGACGAATGGCTTAAACTTACTCACTTTTTTCTTTTCAAGTTAGTGTCACTTCAAAAATAAAAATAAAAATAGGCACTCTTATTGGAACTTTAGGAGTAATACTGGGTATAAACAGGCTTAGAATATACTTAACTATAGTAATCCTTCCTGACACACATAGAGATGAATTGATAACTGGATTTGGCATTTCAAATATTTTCTACCCAAAGCAAGGGCTTTAAGGTGTTTTCTTGGTATTAGAGAGTTTAGAAATGAAAAAGGTACCATTTATTATTTTCTCTTTCTGTCAGCCTAGGACTTCTCTTTGCAATCATGTTTGTAATACTGGGCCTATCAGTTCTTAAATGTTTTACCTGTTGAAGAATGTTCCATCAGAGGATGTGCTAAAATCTTCGATTATATGTACCCAAGGTTTTGACTGAATGTCTGATACAGTCAGATAAGGTAATTTATTGGAAGAGGACCTTGGACTTGGAATCAGAAGTAATGAGTTCTAGTCTGGAATCTACAAGATAATTCATATGTGATCTTGAACAAATCACTTAGTGTCTCTTAATTCTCTATTTCCTCATGTGAGATGTGAGACATTTCAGCCAGCCTGTAATATTCCTCCAGTGCAAAACACATTCCATCAGTTAAGCATCAAATAAATAAGTCAATTAATCATGTTAACCACAACAACTGATCAGCCAAAATATTTAAGGTATTTATAGTAAGACTATGAACAGTCTGAAAACTGAATTGTCAGGGCACCTGGATGGCTAGTTAATTAAGCCTCCAACTCTTGATGTCTGTTCAGGTCATGATTTAGGGTCCTGAGTTCGGGTCCCATGTTGGGCTTTGCACTCAGGGAGGAATCAGCTTCTCTCCCTTTCCCTATGCCCCTCCCCTCGTTCTCATATGCCTTCTCTCTCTCTCTCTCTCTCTCTAAAAATAAATAAAATGAAAAAAAATGTTTCTAAATAAATAAAATGTTTTGTTTAAAAAACAAGAAAAGAAAACTACATTATTTTCTGGGTATTAGTACTACTTTGCCAAGTAATGGTAATTAAAAAGATCTTTCTCTCAAATATAGTAGTAGTATACGATTTTGCTACAATATTATCTTCTGGATTATAACCATGGCTTACCTATTGCTAGGGCCATAGGTTATAAATGAAAAAAAAAAATTAACTTTCACAATCCTACTTTCTCATGCGACTCAAGGAAGAAAATAACTGTCCTCCTTTTAAAAAAAAAAGACAGCTATATCCCCATTCCTCCAAGAAGGAGAATATCCAAATGAAAAATAAGTAGTCATTTACCTGTTTTTAAATTGAGAGCTCACTAATTTGAATAATTTTTCTTTACAAAACAGAATATTTTACTATGTCAAGAGAGTATTTCTCATTGTAAAGGTATAGCCTCACAATTTACTTATAATGAAAAAAGCACTGGACTTTAACTCAAGAGACCTGGCTTCAAGAATGTATTCTATCACCTATTATGTAGATATAATTGGGATAATTCCTTTAACATCTCTGACCCTCAGTTTCCTTATTTTTTAACAAGGTAGTAGCAGTAATCATTGTCTTGGAGCTGTTGTCTGGATGAAATGAAATAATGAATGTGACTCATAAAGGCTAGTATATATTATTACCACTAACTCTCACAAAAGTATTCTAAAATATATTTAATAAACTGTATTATTTCAATCTGAATACATACAAATAACATCATATAGCTATAGAAAGTATTATAAAATTCAAATATTAAAGGTGGAAGTCAGGAAAGGGAATGGAACCAACATTTCTTGAGTATCCCACCATAACATCAGGAAAACCCAAGCAATAGCTTTATTTTTTCCCTTCTACATAATATACTTTCTAACTCCTGTAAGGGATAGGGCTTCATTCACCATGTTATCCCTGCCATAAGAGAAGGGAACTCTGTATCTTTCTGAGTGCTATAAATTGTGGGACAAAGAAGAGTTACTCAAATATGGAGGAACCCTGGATTTTCCTCCACCACCTCCCTCCTGTACTATTTCCCCAAATTTTATTTTCTAAATATGTAAACCATTCATAAATATTTGGTTTACAAGGCTAGTGGCTGTAGCTTTACAGTAAGCGATGAGCTGATTCGTGTTTGAGTAGGCTGCTAATCCAGTTTGAATCCAGGTTGATGTTTAGCTGAAATGCCATGAGAAAAAAAAATGAAAAAAGAAAAACCTTCTTCTTTATGAATATGAGATAATTAGTTCTCAAAAATCATTGCAGCCCCAATCCAAGAAGGGGCCACAAGGTTTAATTGTGGGCGTGCTATTTACAGATTAATTAGGACATTTAACTTCATTTTTTATACCACAGAATTAATCCCATAAAAATTAGTGATCTCGAAGGAGTCAGTTGTCAACTCTGACAGGATCTCTTTGCCATAATCTATTAAAATGCTGCTTTTATCTTGTCTTGCCTGTGTCATATTTTATGGATTTTTTCATAAACACTGCCTATACTTCATAAATGTCTCAATTTTCTAGTCTATTAACATTACTTCAAAAGCAATTGATAAAAGAGTAGGGCATGCATGAAATAATACACCAATAATGTGAAGTGCTGGAGGCAAGAACAGTGGGTAGGATCTGCACAGCTTGTGAGCTGAAACAATGAAAGGATGTTTTATCTACGACAACAAAGAAACAAATGATCATTTTTGATAGTAGAAAAAAGATTGTTAGTAATTGGACAGATGAAAAATGGGTTACACAGAAAATACAGCATATTTTGTAAATGAAACTGAAATGAGAAAATAAACATCCCTAAGTATATATTTACATTATGGAGAACCTTTTCCCTTTGGTTTCTAAAGATATGGTATTCAGCTCGATTTAACTTAGACATACTAGTTTTATTCTATACTTAAACAATATTTCCTTTGTATGCATATAATTAACAAACCTATTAATATATGCATTTTTTGTATTAACTACATCAAATGTTGGAATTGGTGTTTTCAATCTTTATAATTTTGATTTTTGAAATCAGTTTAATTTTTCTTTTAATGTATAAGTGATATGTCTTTACACCTTTTAAGCTTTTAAAGTGCTAATATATGACCTGGGTTGATATAATGAAGTGAGAATCTTATCTGAATTCGTACCACAAATTTAGTTCACAGGTATGTAAACAAATTGAATTTTCAAAACTTAATTAGTTATTATGCTTGTAAATCAACTAAATGAAAAACAAAGAAGATCATCAGATAGATGCAGAATTCCTGACTTCCATTTTATGCTTCATGTTTTACCACCTGATTTAGCTAAATGAAACCAGATTTGGCTCTAGATTTTCATTTTTAAGATATCAGGCCATATAAAATGAGTGACCATAGGTCTCAATATTGCCTAAGAAATCCTGATGTTTACCTGTAATAATCAGTAATTCCTTTCATCCCCAGAAATGTATTGGCATGGATGATAAAGTATATGATTATCTATATGGCCAAATGAATATTGGAAGGGATATCTTAGTAATACATTTAACTGTAAGCTTCTTGAAACCTACATAGTATTATTTGAAATAATTAATATGATTACTTTTAAATTCAGAAAAGTTCTTGGTTCTTGATTCCTATTCTTTTTTTTAAATTGGAAACAAGATCATTTTGTTGTTGTTCAAGTCAAGAAATAATCTTGAATAACTTCTTTATGATCATTCAATTCTAACCCTTGGCAAGTGGATGATTTTTTTCATACCCTGAGAAATGGTGATAGAATGGGTTGTTGAATTGTACCGATGGTACTCTATGAAGCAGGTAGTATAGTTGAATAAAGTACAAGACCCAGCAAAATGATATTATATGTTCCTGTGACCTTACAGAGGCATAAGAGACAATTACCAAGGAGATTCTTTGTCCTCAAATGTTGCAAAAAGTGTTTGAGAGCCTCAGTCCTCGGTACTAACCTAAGAAAACAGTCACCAGAATTACTGAGTAATATACAGACTTACCATGTGTGGTAAAAGACAGTAAAACACCATAATAGTTTATTAACCAGACCTGACTTCCACCCATCTCCTCAATGCATTTCTCCTTTAGTCTTTCCCATCACAGGAAACATCATAAATATTCAACCAGTTTTTGAAGGCAGAAACCTAGAGGTTTCCATGTTTCCATACATATGACCTCAATCACCACCTACGTATATACAAATGACTCATAAATTTATATAATTGGTCAAAATTATTTCTCAGAGCACCAGAATTTTATATCTAGCTGCCATTTGGTCATCATAATAGTGTCATCATTCATAATAGTGTCAAGAGAAATCAAAGTTAGGATGCCCAAATAACAAATGATGATTTGTCCGTAAATGTTGGCCTCTTCCAGTGTCCCTAAGTCAGTAGTAATGCCTAATCAGAAAACCTTGATGACATCCTTCAAATATCCCTTTCCCAGATCCTCATTTTTTATATCCAAGTGTGATTAGGACATCAAGTGATCTTTTTCCTAAGCATCTCTGGAATCCATTCTCTTCTCATCATGTCTGCCCCCATTATCTTAGTACAAGCACCTAATCACTCACCCAACCTGTTCTAGCAGCTTCCTCCCTGGTCTACGTATCAACTCTCACTCTCTAGCCAGATGATATTTTTTTAAAGTGCATATTTGAACATGTTGACCTCTTTATTCCTTTTCTGTCACTAATCTTTTCACTAGATTGTACTTTCAGCTCTGATTCATTCACTCAATTACATTCTAGGAGCTGAACAAATGGCCCTGATCTTGTAGAGTTTATATTTTATTGGAGAAGCATGCACTAAATTTATAAACTAATAGAATAATTTCAGATTCCACTAATAGGAGAAAAATAAATTAGGACACAGACATGGAGAATAAATTAGGACAGGTATTCACTTTTAGATTAGAGAGTCAGAGAAGTCTTTCCCCCAAAGATTAGCTTGTGAAGATCTGCAGAAAGAGTCAGGAAGGAGTTAGGGTGGGTGGCAGTATAGTGACTGAGAAAGAAAATAGAGATAAGGCTGGAGAGGTAGGAGATGATGATAGCAGATAAAGAAGAGGGAATAATTTGTCACATTCTGGAAGTAGAGCTGTAAGAATTTGCTAATAGTTGATAAAAGAAAGGTAGGAGTTAAGGATGACACAGACAAAAGACACATGAAAATATGCTCAACATCACTCATCATCAAGTAAATGCCAATCAAAACCACAACAAAATAGCAACTTACAACAGTTAGAATAACTACAATCAAAATCACAAGAAATAACAAGTGTTGGAAAGGATGTTGAGAAAAAGGAACCTGTGCTCTGTTTTGGGGAATCTTAATTAGTATAGTCACTAATTAACTTTTTACAGTATGGAGGTTCCTCAAAAAATCAAAAACAGAAATACCATATGATCCAATGACTCTACTCTTGGGTATTTACTCAAAGAGAAGGAAACAAGAATTCAAAAAGATATATACACCCCTATGTTTCTTGGAGCATTATTTATAATAGCAAAGACAGGGGAGAAACCTAAGTGTCTATGAGTAGAAGAATGGATAAGGAAAATATGGTGTACACACGCACACACACACGAGAGAATATTACAAAGCCATAAAAAGGGTGAGATTGTGGCATTTGAGACAACATGGATGGACCTAAAGAGTATTATGCTATCTAAAATAAATCAGGCTGAGAAAGACACATACCATGATTCCATTCACAAGTAGAATAAAAAAAAGCAAACTACAAATGAATAAAACAAACAAAATGTTTAATCAGATTTATAAATATAGAGAACAAACTGATGGTTGTCAAAGGGGAAGGGGTGGGTAGATGGAATGAAAAAGTCACGAGAATAAGAGGAACGGTTAAGGAATACAGTCAGTGATATTGTAGTAGCAATGGAATGGGACAGATGGTAGCTACACCTGTAGTAAATATAGCATAATGTATAAACTTGTCAAATCACTAAGTTGTACACCTGAAACTAATGTAACGTTGTGTGTCAACTATACTCAAATAAAGAGGGAAAACACATGGTGCCTAGATATTTAGCTTGACTATCAAATGAATGGTAGTCCTATAAATTATGGTGAGGAAGAATAGAGAAGAAGCAGATTTAATGGGGATGGGAGAAAATCCAGTTTACCTTTTGGCTGGGGCAGGTTAAATTTATCATATCTGGTAGACATCCAAAAGGCTCTATCAAGTGGATACATGATTATATAAGTGTGGAGCTCAAGAGAGAGGTGTAAAATTGAAATCCATAGCATATCATGGGGATCAAAATCTAAGAACCGAATAAAGTCACCTATAGAGAAGTGGAGAGGGATCAAGTCCTGTAGCACTCTTAATAAGATCAGTTAATCTCCTTTGTGGATCTCTATGTGTTAGATATAAAAAGAAAGCCAAGAAAGAATGGTATCTTAGAAGTGAATAAAATTAAAGAATGAGGGAATGGGAAAAACATAATGAAAACTTAGGTAGTGGTATAAATGCTGCTCTGAATAGAATGAGGACAGAGAACTGATCTCTGGATTTGACAAAGTGGGGCTTGTTGAGAACTGAGATAAGACTGGATTCAACAGATGGATAGGGATAAATGCTTGATAGTTATGGTGAAAGGGCAAGTGGGAAAAAGAGTGGATATGGACCACACTTTCCCAGGGTTTTGCTACACAGAGGAACAGAAATAGAAAAGTTGCAAACTGGCATCGAGAGAGTATTGTTTTTAAGATTGAAATTACTACAGCATATTTTTATGTTAATAGGTATAATCCAAATGAAAGGATAAAACTGAACGCGTAGGAGAGCAGAACAGTACTTCCAAATCCAAGTCTTTGTGTCAGCAAGATGGGTGAGCACTTTAAGTGGGGTAGTTTACCCTTAAATGGGAGCAGAAATGATTCTATTGTGATCTAAGTGCAGTATATGGTCTCAACTATTTGTAGATTTGGTATTGGAAAAATGAAATAAGCCAGATCATCGGTTTGGAGAAGATGAGGTACAAATTAATTGTCAGTAGAATGGGAAAGTTAAATTACTAGGGAAATATAGTAGGATTGGGCAGCATTAAAAGTCTGCTTGGAATTTATGGTCAAAAATTCAATGTGATATCTGCACAGTTCTCTTTCCTCCAGTAACATTGAGCAGCTTAGATGGTAGTACAAAGTAGTTGGAAAGTTTGTATAGCTTTTGGGATTTTGACAAAAATAAAATACAACAGAGTAGCAAAGGGCAAAGAAGTTAAGGGAATGATTAAAGTTAGAGCTCCAAATCTGAGCCAGACAAGGAGAGATATGAGCACATTAAGGGGGAAGGAGGGTATAGTAGAAAATGGTGGCATCAGTGATTTGGAACTCTAAATGAGGTTAAAAGTTTTTAGAGAAAGGAGATTGGAACAAATGGGCTCTAAAAGTAGGAGGTAGTAGCAAATGGGATGTTTAAAATCAGGATTTGGGGAGTAATGTAGTTATTGATGAAGAAAAGGTGGTCAGTATTTGTCATACTTTTTGGACTGGACATAATAATACGATTTTCAGAACAACTTTGTATGCCCATACATATATGATGTGTGACTGAAGGAAACTTTCATAAGACAATGTTTACCTTAATGTAATAAGCTGATATTTAAAAATCTATGTTACTTAAAAGAAAAAAACCTGGTTATAACTCATTAAATCAAATAAAAACTCAACGATTTTTATGATTACTAATGAACCCAAACCTGCAGCTTGAAAGCACAGCTCTAAAGACCATGGGAATAGGGAAAGGGTTGTTGGAAATGCAAAACTCATACACCCGAGAGCCCACAGGGTCAGATGGATTATCTATCTAGATGTGGAAGCAGTCAAGGATGAAAGGAATAATGGCACAGTGGAAGACAGAGAAATAGATGCTCACTTAGTCCATGAATGAGTGCCATGCAAGGTGATAGGTGCTCGACCATACTGTGTAGGTGCTCAACCATACTGTGTACCCCGTGGACTGGTGGTGATTTGTGTTTCTAAGAGGCCATGCATGTGTTTTAAGGAACTAGAGAGGATGCACCAGCCCCTGGTCCTAGAATATGGGGTGGGAAAGGAGAAAAGAACCTGGTTTTGAAGACCTCAGAGAAAGATATAGACTTGGAATACATGCTGATTTCACTGTGAGCAAAAAAACATGAAGAGAAAGTTGAGAGAAGAGTTTTGTGCATATAGGGAATTTTGTTGCTGTGGGATTGTTTTAAGTTTGGGCCTTCCATAGGGCCCAGGGAAAGTCTTTGGGAGATCAGAGAAGGATGGGACATGAGATCAAATGAAAATGACTGAGGAGGGTTGGACTAAGATTAACATGGATCTCATTAGTCATGATGGTAATATAAGGAAAGGGGAGTGGTCAGTCCATATGAGCCTTCTTCACAGTGTGGTTTCTTAGATAGTTTATAGAGGTGAGATGGTGTTTCAGCTGAGGTAGAGCAACTTCATGGACATGACCTGGCTAATCTTGAGGAGGCAACACTGTGAACCTAGAGTTAGAAAGCAAAGAACTATGTAAAGACTATTTTAGTTGCTAATTACCAGAGGAGTGTAAGATAAAAATCTTGGGGGACAACAAAACTCTGGAGGCCACTTCAAAGACAACTCCTGGAAAAACCTAGTCCTGACTAAGGAAATATAGCTGTTATAGTTCTGTAAGTGTCTGAGGGAGCAGAGTACACCTGGGGAAGTAGAGGTGCTTTGCAAGTCGCGTGGGGAAGGATGATGAGAGAAAAGAGGATAGAAGATAACATTGGGACATTCTGAAGCAGGGAAGCACTTGACCGTAGCTGAGGTAGATTCAGGTACTAGGGAATTTAGGGGAGTGTAGCCATGCCTCAGAGAGTTATTTGGGAAAAGCAGAATTAGTCACAGTTGGAGCAGACAACTAGCTGGGATGTGAGTCTGTCTTCCAACCGAGTAGGACTTGGAGTCTGGAGGTTGGAATGTCAAAGGTTTTATGGGAACTGTGTTCTTTCCTTGTGCTACCAAGTGTCACCCAAAACAAATATCATAAGTCAGGTCATCTAGGACAAAAGTTTTAACAAAGTTGAAGACTCACATCTAGGGAAGAATTCATTCTGTTTCCATTCTATTTTTGTGCCAGTCAGGAGCACCCTTACATTCCTTTCAGACCCACCCCCTCTGTGCATTTACAGTGCATACTCGTCATTTGTCTTGTTAAAATCTGCTTGTAAGAAGTAATTTTTTTTTCTTTACTGGATCATCATTCAATAGCAGAGGAGGACACCTCTGAGCAATCACTAAGTTCCATCTTTCTGTCACAAAGGAATTCAGTGACTCAGCTCTTGCAACTGCTGCATTAACTCCTTCAGGCCAAGAGGCCACTGACCAATGTTTTGGAGAAAGTAACTTACTAAATGGTGACCCCGTGGACAAAAAAGCTTAACATACATAAAAGAGAGAAACCAAGATCCCATTTCTCCTCTTCAGAGTCTTGGAAACAATTAGAATTAATTATGTGTTTTTGTATGGAAGTGATAATATGAATTTCAGTGGCATATAGGAAAAGGAGATAAGCCTATTTTTCCAGGGAAATAGTTCCGGTTTAGGTCCATTATAGCTGCACAAATGTCATTATGAGGTATGAGAAGAAAATAACTAAATTATTCATGTTATAATTTTATTTGTATTCTATTCTTTATTTTTCCTGTAAAATGTCCCTATTTGTTATTAAAACTAGCATGTTTTGTAAAGAGATTTATGTTAATTACACAGAAGGATGCCTTAGTCAGAACAGCAAATTCTGTAGTGAATTTCAGGGTTTTCTAATGTGTGATCTCTATAGTGTAGAATATTTCTTACTAATGGTTCATGCCATCTATATATCTAGTGATCTTTGAACCCCCTGTTCATTATTATGGTTATAGCTGTACCCAAATGGCAACATATTATTAAAATATGAGACACTGATTGAAGAAACTAGGTATAATTATGCCTGTAAAGAGAAACAAACCTAAGAGTTTTTAGAAGACAAAATAATACCTTTAAAATGTTATACTCAAAGTAAACACATTATGACATGACAAATGCCGGGCTTTCAAACAAAGAGGAAGAGAGATGGAACACAGTATCAAAGGCCATCTTAAAAAAAAAAGTTCCTCACTTCAAACTGTACTTTTTTTTTTTTTAAATAGGAAGTTTCTGGGAATTTCCTTTTAATAGATTTGGAATTTTTTTATTATCCAAATGAATAAATATAAAATCATTTTATTTCAGCAAACTCTGAAGTCCTACCAATGGATAGTGTCATAGCTAACTTTGTACAAACTTCTAACCCCGTGGATCTGTTTCTGTGTCATGAACAGGAGCCTGAAAAAATAATAAAAACTAGCCCCTGTCACCAGCTAAACCAGTTCCATAATCATAATAGTCCTAAAAGGTCAGGGGGACATATAGATCTCAGCTGATCTTATATCAAGATGCAGAAATATCGTGTCTCACAACACAGACTCAGACTTGGAAGGCTGATCTAAGCTAGATGTCTCACAGACTGACCTAAGTTGATCATTGGTCTACTGAACTTCTCTCAAGAAGGTTGTATGTTTATTATTGGTTAGGACCAGTAGACAATTTACATTAGAATATTTTTAATGTAATAATAGCTCCACACTGCCAGGTGTTTATAAAGTGTGTTTACTTTGGATACAATGATAAGGAATATGATTTTTAGCATAGTGACCTTTTTTTTTTCCTAAATATATTTTTTATCAAAAAATAATTTATTGATGAAAATGTATTTTGAGATTGCATGAACTTTTAGATGTTTGTACTGGTAATTCTTTTTAAACTCATACTCCATTTAGGACTTAGTTCTTTTTTTTTAACATTTTTAAAAATATTTTATTTATTTATTCATGAGAGAGAGAGAGAGGCAGAGACACAGGCAGAGAAAGAAGCAGGCTCCATGCAGGGAGCCTGACATGGGACTCTATCCCGGGTCTCCAGGATCAGGCCCTGGGCTGAAGGTGGCGCTAAACCACTGAGCCACCCGGGCTGCCCAAAGACTTAGTTCTGAAAGCTTTCCTGAGAAAGGAAAAAACTGCTTATGTGAGGAGGCAAGAAAACTGGTAATTAATCAAGCATTAGGAGAAGGAGTAGCTATCACCAAGGCAAGGAAAAAGAAAAAAAAAAAAAGAAGAAGAAAGAGCAAAGAAAATTGAACAAAATCTGAAAAAAATACAACAGTGGTATGTAAGATAGGAAATAAAGAAGTGAAAATAAAGAAGTGAAAATTTTTCACTTCTCAGAAGTGAAGGAAAAATCAGACACAGAAAAATAATGTATGTATCATCGGAAGTTACCACTCTGACAACATGATCCCCATTAAGCTCTACCCAAACACCTTTCTGCATATCTCCCTGGTCATTCGTAAACAGACAAAACTGATCTATCTGCCATAAGCCCTAAAGTATCACAACATCAGGTTTTGTAGCTGAGATGCCAGAAATAAATCCTGGAAAAATGGGAGGGAGTGCAAATATAAATTATAAGAAAACATGCCATTTCTCTTCTATTAAGTCAGTTTTCCCTTCATAAGAATATCATATCCAAATAAGCAGAAAATAAGAAAGAACCAAAAAATTAACAAATTACACGGTTGATACACAAAAGCATTTTAAGAGTTTGATACTGGGAAGTTTCATCATAACATAAAAATCTATACACTGAGCTGTGTTAGACTATCATATTTCTTTATTGTTTACCTGGACTGCTACTTAGTAATTAACACATCTTCCTACACATTGATGATTATCCAGTTTTAGACGTGTAGGTTTTTATTTTAAATTACTGCCAAACTGTAAAGACCAGAAAAGTGTCAGTGAAGTGACTTTCTGTAATGCCCCTGCTTTCACTTCTTTAAAGATTAGGTTAATTTTCTGCTGTTAATTTTCTGGGTTTTGGAGCCCAGGTAAGTAACTTCATTTATAGCCTGTGAGTAACAGACATGATGGACATTGTTCTTCTCAGACAAATTTTACTTGTGTTAGGAACTTTTAATGTTAACTACATGAGAGTGGAATAAGTTTATTTCTTTTGCCTCCTAAAACCCATTGTAATTAATTAATTGAGATTACAGGCTCCATAAATAAATAAATAAATAAATAAATAAATAAATAAATAAATAAATAAATAAATAAATAAAATTGTATCACATAAACCCAAAGTGAATAAAAGCCCTAACCTATGGCATGCACAAAGGGTGGACATGTGAAGTGGTAGAGAGAGGGACGGAAGTGGATAATTATTTGTAGCAATGCTTTTACTGTTGTTTGAATGAGACAGACTAACAGTGGCAGCAGTCATTTTGCTGAATCAAAGTCCATGTTAGTCGCATTATACACTGCCACAAAAGGTTGTTAAGGCTGGTATTAGCATGTACCACTGAGGACATTGGAAGGACTCGATCTGTCACACTAAATCGCCTTCTTGCCCTCAACCATTGAAGTCTCCAGCTCCTCTGACATGTTCTTTCATTAATGGCCTGGCCTTGACAACTGATCCTAATTGCCTCTGAACCGCACTTCATGTATTATTGGTGTCTGCCTGCCCTGGTTCATGTCAACAAGCCACAGCACGCACAGGGTGTGCCCAGTGCCTTTGCTGAAGCCATGCTCACATTGTCGTATTCCTCTGAGGGGCTTGGGTCTTACTGGGAGTAAAGTAGAAAGCTAAAGATCTTCCTGCATCTTCCTAGTAATACCTTAATGTCGATTTGTGCTGTGTATTTAGGAAGATTATATAAGGATTCTCTGAAACACTAAACCAATCATGCGATATTCCATTAAGGCACAGATATAATAAATGCTGACTGAAATTTTAGTAACTAGTAAAATGCCTGTTTATTGTAAAGTCCTTTTTCAACTTTAGATAGTACAGGTTACATTCCTTCTTCCTTGACCCCGGGTAACAATTTCAATTTGACGTATGATCGTGACCAAAAAACAAAACAAAACAAAAAAGATCTATGATATTATGTAGTTCCCAGGTAGAAGTACACATCAGACCAGAATTCCCCAAAAGTAAATTATTGGAGGTGTGAAGAGGCTATTTTATTCCTAACACCTATCAACAGATTTACCTTTACTGCATTTTCTACTAGTTAAAATAATCAATTTTAATGTATTACATCTATTTAAAAATCTTCATTTTGTTCTGATATTTCAGAAGACATGCATAAAGGAGAAAACACTTTAGATATGTTTTCATCTACTATTCTATAAGAAGAGCAATTTGTTTACAACAAAATATTTTAAAATCTAAAACATAATGTTAGAAATGCTCAAGATATTTACCACTTTTTTCTTTTCAGAAGTGTCTCTGAGATTTAAAATTTACCTCATTCCTGTGACAATTTTTTACAAGCACATCTCCAAACAACAATACAAGGTTCTTTCAATCTTTTCATCCTTTTTTATTTATTGAAGGCAGTTTTCTGGTGAGCCTTTTAAGCATGCAAATTCTACACATGATCATAAAAAATAAATCATAGTAGCTCTTCGGTGCTAGGTATCATTTAGCCTAATCTAGACAGTGACATTTGGGCCACTAACAGCATAATCATGGTTATTGCTACAAATTGCTCCATGTTTGAGTTTTAATGTTATAAGTAAATTATGCCACCGGATAAAATATATGTTTCTTTGGGAATTAAACATGTTTATTTCAGCAATGTGGCCATGGACTAGCACGTAGACTTTAGGCTTCTTTCATGTAGTCATACTGCCACCTTCTGAAGCTCGGAGGGATTATATCCTCAAGGTTAGCTCTCTCGTCTTAGAGTTCTCAGGTGGCCATTTGCAGTGATCCAGTAGCAAAAAAACTTCCAATCACAAAAGCATTCAAGTCTGTCTGGTTGTTATCATATAAATGATCAATTTGATTTTCACCCTTCATTTTAAATAGCAAAAAAATGAACATAGCTCTCCAACAGTGAGTAGAAATACAGTTTCCTCTTTTCATTTCACCACCAAATGCCTTTTATTTTTCCAGATTTGAGAACCATCTTGATCAGTGATGTGTAGTTTCCTGTCAGACAGCTCAGCTGATGTGAAGTTAATTCTGGTATGGAAGTTACAAGAGCAGTTTGTCTGGCAGCAGTGGGGCAGTGGTGGCCGCAGCTGGGATTGTGAGAAGGGGATGGCAAATGTTGTTTTCCTATCATTCAATCAGACAGTATGCCCTTCAGCAGAACAGCGAGCCTTCCTGATTCTCCAGAATTAGTGAGATTAGCATGAAGCACATAATGCAGGATGATGGAATTTGTCATAATTTGCATTGTCCTGGAAAAATGTGGGTTGATAGAGCGACACATCTTGGAGCATGTCATGTCCCATGGGCAGGTCACAGAGGAGGCTTGGCAGAAATAATTTTGTGATATGTGCATGAGTTGCAAATGCTTCGTAAACGATTTGTCAAAATAAAATAAAATAAAATAAAATAATAAAATAAAATAAAATAAAATAATAAAATAAAATAAAATAAAATAAAATAAAATAAATTGGAAGAGGTTAGAAAGATAGAGAAAGTAGGATCTTTGCACAAGCATTTCAAAGAATTGGATATGCCATTCTCGAGAATCACATTTTCAGGGAGCAAATGAAAATACATAGAATGAATGACTTCAATCTCCTTTTGGTTTTAGATTCCCAAAGCCTTACTGCTAAGTCTTTCCTTTTATCGTGGTCTAAAAGTCAAATCTTGGAAAATACATGTGTGCTTCGGGAAAGTTTGTTTATGGAAGCCCCTTGCAGAAATGATCAAATACAGCTACATTAGGATAGGTTTTCTGAGAGATTGCTTCTGACCTTGATAATGTTCCCAAACTGCAGATAGGAAAGGATAATCAGCATGTACTTGACAAAACAAACATGACAGTGTTACTTATCTGCAGCAGCAATTCTGGAAATGGGCATGTAGAATTCAGACAGGCAAGGAGAGCATACTTAGTTAGCATAACATTGCACAAATGAAAGGTCCAATGTTGGGAATTGTCCATGGTTTATTTATGGAGCACCTGACAGTCATGCTGCTTTGATATTTAGGAATTTCTTCTACCCAAGAACATTATATATAACGAGTGTTTGCAGGTTATGTTATTTATCATTTCAATATCTGCTTCTACTTCACAAAGACATTTTGCAATGTCTCCTTTATTTTTCTCTCTATACATTTCAAACAAAAGATTAATGCTGGCAGTTCAGTAACATTGATCTTTTATGACAGTTGAACATTTGTGGGTTGAGGGTCTAATAAGAAAAAAAATTAAGGAATTCAAGGAAAATGAAAAAAATCACTTGTGAGGATCAGGGTTATAATAAGAATGCTTCTTCTTACTACAGTGTTAGATAGAGAGAATACTCATTTTCTCAGATGGTTATAATTGTAGAGTTAGGTTTTATGAAAACTAAAATTACCTTAGGGCACAGCTCAACATGAATAAATCTTTCAACACCCAGTATCTGGAAACATGATACACATGAAACTAATAATGCCCTACAATTACAAGAAGATCAAGAAGAACTGTGTGAAGTTTTAAAAAAAGTATTATTTATTGAGTTCTATAACATGAAAGTGACTCCAAATAATTGTTAGTTCAGAGCATTTTAAATCATTTGTTGTTTGTAAAATAATGGCCCTCTATATAAACTTCATATGTTTTATAACTTGCCCTCCTGTCTGTATTCTTCAGAACTGATTGCTTTCAAACAAACTGTTTTACTAATCAGAGATAATAACTGCTTTATGGTGCCAATTGTCAAAAGTAGGTTTTTTATGAACATTATTTCCCTAATACATCATCTCTTGACTCATAAAAAGATTGTTTTAATGAACTCTGTTTGCTGGGTTGTAACATTTCTGCCAAATTTCAGCACTGTGGCTATTAAGTAGATATCCTGTACAGTATTTGTTGCATGAAGAGTTGGGATTGAAGACTCCATTTTTATCATCTATGTCACAGTTTAACTATTTTTTTCCATTGTTTTATTTTTGATGGACACTACTGTGGGGGGAAAGAAGGCACCTGTTGCTTCTGTGAAATTTCTTTCCTTGCAGGAAATGTGCCTGCAGTGCCAGTTCCTAGTTTGTGTTGGTTATAATCTTTTTAGCATTTTCCCCTAAATGGCAAAGCCAAAGTACTCCTAGATGATCTTCAGGGGAGAAACCAACCCACAACCATTTGTTAGCTCCCCTTGTAGCAAATACGATGAATGATGAAAGTTTTTTCAAATAAGTATACATCTCAGCACCCATCTCCCAAATATTTTAATGAAAGAAGCATTTAAATTGTATTTTTCATACAAAGTTTTCTAAATGAAATAAAAAGAATAATGTAGATAGATCCATTTTCGCAGTGTCTTTAAACTTTATCATTCTGTTACTCTATCTAGTGACCTCTAACCTAGCCATGCTAGCTTAACTCTTGATGTCTTATGGACTGTTTATTCAGTCATTTGTTTACTCAGTCAGTATGTATTCCTACCGTTTATGGTACTTCTTCTGTGTCCTATGAGGTATACTGTGTGAGACTTTATTTCCCAGAGGGATAGAGAGTGAAGTGAGCAGAGAAGGCCCAATCAGCGAATTTAATCAAGAGGTATTTATTGGGCAAAGCACCTCATCCAGAGTTAATGGCATTGCCACTCAGTGAATAAGCCTCAGAAAATGAAGAGGTAGCTAAAGGAATTAGCTTATTAACATGCTATCATCACATCTGGACTGAATTCAGTTCTTAGTGCTTGCCTGGAAAACTCATTACATAATCAAAGTACCAGTTCTTTGTCCACCTAGTTTGTGAAGCAACCCCAATCACCAGTTTATTTGAGAATAAAATAATATGTTTTGCCCAGTACAGGTGACTTAAGGAAGCAAACTCTACTTGTTTTCCTTTCTGCTTCACTAACCTGTCTTCTTTATTTTAAACATAATGTCTTAAAGATTATTAATGGTGTTTTAGATTTTTTTTTAAATTTTGCCCAAATTTTAATAGCTCTTATTTACTCTATCATTTTAGAATTGTTCCTTAGTATTCTCTATGGTGGGCAAGTAGTCTTAAGAAAGAAAATCAAAGAAAATGTTGGCTAAGTCAGCCAAGATTGTCATGGAGCCAATATATCTTAAGAAAGAATGTACTATAGGGGTGCCTGGGTGGTTCAGTCAGTTAAGTGTGGATTCTTGGTTTCATCTTGATCTGGTCAGGATTTCAGGGTCATGAAACTGAGCCCTGAGATGGACTCTGCACTCAGCATGGAATCTGTTTCAGACTCTTTCCCTCTGCTCTACCCACCCTTTCTCAAAATAAAAAAATATATTTTTTAAAGGAAGAATGTACCATAGAGATTTTTTTTTTTTTTTTAGATATTTCAGGGTGGACAGATAACTTCCTTGAGTAAATGTGTGTTAGGTAAACAACTATCCACAGGATTTAATGCCAAATATTTATTTCTAAACATAAAGGAAATAGATTAAGTCACTAATTAATATTTTAATTAATTTTAATTTAAAAGCTATAATTTTAAAGAAAATATTCAGTTACTAATAAATTCTTTGAAAAGTTGTTGGTAATGGAGAATAACTAAAAATAAATCAAAGCAAAGAATAAAATATACTTATTTCAAATACAGTTTTCTTTTCTCCCACCAGGGTAGATGTCTCTAATACATCTCAGTGTTGGAAGTTCACTCATGAATTTTTCTTTCATATTTGTCGTAGGTCTGCTTCTTTTAATACAAAAGTCATTGTACTTGCTTCTGGCTCAAACTTGCCATATAAGTCCTAAAGTCCTTTTTCCAGGACTGTGGGGGAAAGAATGTATCCTTCATCCATTCCTTTCTAACCTCACTATTACCCCCCCCCCCAAAAAAAATAAGGGTCCATTGACTATTATAAAATAATTTATATACTATATGTATAATTTATATTAGAAAACAGCTGTGATAAGTGATAAGATAAATAAAACAATGAGTTCTCTCTTTTTTTCCTCTTCATTAATTTTTAAACCACCATTTTTATTGCCCAGAAAATTTTTGCAGTCAATTAGTCTATGATGTAGACAAGGCTCCTTAGAGAATTTCAAGATAAGAATTTATCTGAATGGTGGGATCCTTGGGTTGCTCAGTGGTTTAGAGCCTGCCTTTGGCCCAAGGCACGATCCTGGAGTCCCAGGATTGAGTCCTGTGTTGGAAGCATGTGGAGAAGCATGGAGCCTGCTTCTCCCTCTGCCTGTGTCTCTGCCTCTTTCTCTATGTCTATCATGAATAAATAAATAAAATCTTAAAAAAAAAAAAAGAATTTATCTAAATGATAGTCATTTTAACTTAGCCCATAAAAAGCACTACTTCATTTCCTTCACACATATGGTAATTTTATTCCTCATAGATGATACAAAGGATTTTTTTGAATGTATTATATGGGAGATATATTAATTGTAAATATGAGGTATAATCATACTGTGCACTTACTAGCGTGGGATGTCATCAAACTCTCAAAGTTTCTGTAAGTGTGTGGCAGTTAATGAATGAGAATAGTTGACAAAAGGAAAAAGGCCACTAGTCTGATTCTGGAAGATGATCAAATCACACTTAAAATGGAAAGCTTTCCTGTTGACAGAACAGATCTGTGTCCAGAAAAGAAATGGTGTTTCTATGTCCTGTTGGCTTCTTGGAACTGGATTAAAACTAATGGATTTTAAAATTTATGCTTGATGAAAGAATAAAACATCTGAAATTATCACAGCAAAGAGATAGAGAGCCAAAAGAATCACTAATGTAACTCTTAGGGAACCGGTTCTCTCCATCAATTTATGTTGCTATGGCATATATCTCATATATGGGATGTATGGGATGTTAACTGCTTTCCAGGGCATTTGGGAGTTGTCTAAAACCATGTGTCTACTATCTGCCCAAAGAATCTTAAAGGTAAACCATCTTTCTTGCTAGAAATGATGGCTATTGTTTTTATTTTAGGGTAAAAGTGTTTTGGTGTCGATGATGGGATTCTGTGGGATCTTTCCCAGAGTTAGAGTGGATGGATCACACAAGTAATGAGTCATTAGGAGCACCAGGAGAACTGGGGAGAGCTGGTAATAGGAAGACACAAAGCTTGCCTCTGGGTCACCTGGGTGGCTCAGTTGGTTAAGCTTCTGACTCTTTATTTGGGCTCAGTTCATGACATCATGGGTCATGAGATTGAACCCCATCTCAGTCTGCACTCACCTGGTAATCTGCTTGAAGATACTCTTCCTCTGCCCTTCTCTCTCAAATAAATAATCTCAAAAAAAAGCGGGGGGCGGGGGAGAACATCTGGGTGGCTCAGTGGTTGAGTGCCTGCCTTTGGCCCAGGACATGATCCTGCAGTCCTGGGTTCAAGTCCTGCATCAGGCTTCCCACAGGGAGCCTGCTTCTCCCCCTGCCTGTGTCTCTCATGAATAAATAAATCTTAAAAAAAAAAGCTTGCTTCTGGCCAGAAAGTGGACCTAATGTTGTTGAGTTCCAGGAAAAGATGATATTCACTTCCAAGGCCATATGACTACTATGCGACAACACCCAAAATGTAAATGAGAATAATAAGGAAAGATGAAGGAAACTGGCTCCACAGAATAATGAGACCATTCTTAAACACAAGTACATTCAGACCTAAAAACAACAACAACAACAACAACAACAAAACTGTTCATGGGCCAGAGACAAAGACCTAGAGACTGTCTGTTCCTCATGCTAAACGATGCATTCTTTATTTAATCCTCACAGCCATCCTCTTAGATGACTGTTATTATCCCCATTTTCAAGTATGGAAACTGAGGTTCAGAGAGATTATGTAACTTGTCCAGAAGCACACAGCTAGTACCTGGTGGAATAGGATATGAACTTTAGTTCTACCTGACTATAAACTATGTTCTTTTCATACATTATTTTTTTAAGTTTGGGAAAGAAGGAATCCAGTAAAAAAAGTAAAGACTAAGCTCCTTTAAAACCTATGTGCAGAAACTGAATCATGCCTTAGGAGTAAGAAAAGCAAATAAAGATCTGGAATACCAGTCTTTTTATGAGGAGAAAACAGAAAAATCAAGACTTGTCTTGGAAAAGCAAGGATTAATAAGAGGAGTTGAATATTATTATACTCTTGAATATTGTTATGTTGTCTAAATCATGAAGCATCTTCATGAGAATATTATTAACTGAAGACAGTATTAAAGAGAATGAATTTAAGTGAAAACAAACAAACTAGCACACAATGAAAAACCAATTTGTGCATGTGAGAATATCTTGACCAGAGGGTATTGAAAGGCTGACATAGGCTACCTGAGAGATCCACTATAGATGTCTTTGTGGCACATTTTTCCTTAAGCTGTATTGGCTCCATGTGATTCTTTACTTAGAATGTTTGCCTGACACATACAAAATAATCAATAAATGTTTTAGGAATGAATAAATGACTGAATAAATGAGCACTTTTCTTAACCAGCCTGGGAATTCATGAATGCCTCCCTACAAGAGATGACACCTGAACAGTGGGCCAATTTTTTTGGAAAGAAGAATGGATATTGAGAGGTCATGACTTTGTTAAAAGCCATAGAAAAGAAAATGAGTTGCCTGCCTTCCAGCAGCCTGCTCGGGTCAAAAGGTATGTCTCCTCTGGGTCGTTTTAAGTGACACTTAAAAAATGAATTATTGGCACATGCTTTCTCAATTAAAAAAATTATTTGGGGTCAAAATATGTCTTGGTGCATATTTAAATTGAAGCATTTAAGTAATAGTTTTCAGGCAATGTCTTTCTTGGTCTTTAGCTTTATAAGCTATTTAGGGAAATATACCTAATAATTTTGTTTTAGAATGGGTTGATTAAAGTTTCAAAAGGAGACAGTGATGAAATTTACCCTGGAGATCTCCTATAAACAAGAGTTTGCTTGAGGGAGCAAGACTTTAGATACCTTTTTGATTTTTACAGGACAGTTCACTCAGAATTGTAAATGAAGTGGTGCTAAAGGACAGATAGGCAATTATATGTCTATTTTAATATTACATTTAAAGAAGCTTTTATCAGTAGAAGGCATAGAATCATCTGTTTAACAAAGACCTAGAAGAGGCAACAAATTTGCTGTAATATCTGAGAGAATTTGAACTTTTAAAAACTGATTCTATGCAATGATAATTATGGATAACACTGAGGGAATTCATAGGAGTTGCATCCTCACTGAACATAAGAAAAGGGAGAAAAATATTTTTTTTTACCTTTTCTATTTAACAATGCTTTAGATTTATTAAATCAGCCAGATATTTAAATTTGAAATTTGTATCTTTAATATGTTTAAGACACATCAGCAAACGGTTTTCTGAAACTATGAAAACCTAATACAGAATAATCCAGTTTCACATGTGGATTATTACACTTGAGCCTGAATGTGTACTGTTGTGACACGCACAGCACACCCAACTCTATGCCGTAGTCTCAGTTATCAGAGCATTCTCTCTTTCCACCTTTTCAAAGTCTAGCCATTTTTAAGTTCCAGCTTAAATCCTATCTCCTCCATGAAACTTTCATCCCAGCCATGAACTACAAATGACTTTTGTCTACACTAACATTCAATATCAGCCAGACTTTGGCTATCAATTACAGAAACCTACTTAAGCAAATAGTAGGAAATTTATGATGATGACATTGCACTGTCTCCTAGAACCTCAAGGTAGGAATTGGTGAACCCTCAGAACGTTACTAGAACTAGACCCAATACTAAAATCAGAACAACAATGACAACAAAAGTTTCTGTCATCTCCTCAGGCCACCATAACAAAATACCAGGGACTGGGTAGCTTAAACAACAGAAAGTTCTGTTCTGGAAGCCAGGAAGTCAAGATCTTTGTGTCAGCCCTTTCGGTTTCTGGTGAGATCTCCCTTCCTGCCTTGCAGCCAGCTGCCTTGTGCCTGTGTCCTCATATGGCCTCCCCTCCATGCATGTACACGAAAGAGCAATCTCTCTCTCTTCTTCTTTTTGGCAAGGCCATCAATCCTATCAGACAAGGACTCCACCTTTATGGTCTCATTTAACCTTAATTACCTGCTAAAAGCCTTAATTCCAAATACAATCCAATGGGGGTTAAGGCTTCAACATATGAATTTGAGGAGAATACAAGTCAGTCTATAGCGTCATACTTCCTAGATACCGGGCCTTAGTGTAAGCACTTTTACATATAGTAAGTCATTTAATGCACACAGGATCCTAAAAAGTACAATTTTATCATAGAAGAGGAAAAGAAAGCAGAAAAAGGTTAAGAAACGTGCCCAAGGTCACATAGCTTATCAGATGCCAAGTTTAGACACAGCTTTCTGGCTGTGGAATCCATGGCATTGAACACTGAGTTAAACTGTTCTTCTGGAAGCCAGCAGGACTCCCTCTGTCATCTCTGCTTCTGTGTCAGTGTTTGCTCTATTTTGCAGCACAGCTTTCTCTGCTTCTTCAGTCCACATAGAGGAATATGGCCAGCCCTCAACCCCAAAGTTTCTGGTTACAATTCTTTCAGTTCCCCATCCTATATACCCTAGAAAGAGAATTCTCCTACCAATGTGGGTCAGCTTTGTCCTGCATAGTACTTAACAGTATAAATTAAAGGAGTGGAAAAATGGACACTATTACTCTAATTGTTTATACTTTGAATATGACTATAAATTGCCAAAACGAATGATCATACACTCTTTGCATTCACTCATCTTGTTTTACTGGTGTTCTCTCTGAAATGGCACCTTGATCCAGATGCTTTTCTGTGAAGCAAGTTTAATTGTTGAGTGTTTTTATCAGATGTTTGTTTTATCTTTGTGCCTAAGGAAATACTTGCAAAGGATATGTTTTTTTCTGGCTTTACTTCAAGTTGTGAAAAGAAAGGTATCCAATTGGAAAAAGAAAAACCAGGAAGAATGAGTAATGCTTATCTGTTTGTTTGGTTTTGGTTGATTGGTTTGTTTTAACTTCATGGACCCGCATTTTAATCCCTCTCTTCCTACGGGAACTGTCTGTGCTTTGGGTAGCATGGCAGCTTTGTGGGAACAGGGTTAGTCTCATAATGTGAAGAAGTTTGGCTGGACTAACCCTTTTATACAGAAGCCTTATGTTTGGCTGCCAGTGACTTCATAGGCATGTTCATACCTTGTCTTAACTTAAACTCCTCTCTATCTGATTAGACCAACTAAAGAACAAGATATTTATAGGTAGATCATCTTGGCTTCAACTCCTACTTCTGCCATTTTACAAGTGACAGGACCTTTGGCCAGTTACTAACTTCTCTGAGTCTGTTTACTCAGATATAAAATGAAAATGATCTTTATGTCATAAAACAGCTATGAAAATGTATTTAGGTGTCTTGTCTGTTAGAAGCTCAACAATATTGTCTTTGTTTACCAGTCTCTTTATTAGAGAATATGACCAGGGCATCCCAGGTGGCTCAGCAGCTTAGCACTGACTTCAGCCCAGGTCGTGATCCTGGAGACCCTGGATCAAGTCCCACATTGGGGTCCTTACGTGGAGCCTGCTTCTCCTTCTGCTAGTGTCTCTGCCTCTCTCTCTGCATCTCTCTGTGTCTCTCATGGATAAATAAATAAAAATCTTAAAAAAAAAAAAAAGAAAATATGACCATAATAAAAATATGTGGTAGGCTGGATCCTTCTAGGCAGTTGCCATTCCCTGCATAAGCAAGAGCAGCTTGAAGGAACATTTAGTACCTCAGGATATCAAAGGGTATTGGAGAAATAGCTTAGACCTTTCCTGGATGGCCTTAAAAAAATAAAATGGATAAAACTTCCACTATTGTAGACCAAATGTATTTCTATATAAGCCCAAAATCTTATATAGAAATAAGTATCGAAACATAGTTGTAACTGTATTACCAACATCCTAGGACTTGAGGTAAAACTTGGGAAGGCTGGAAAAAAATTTGTGACACAGGCTGCATTACTTCCATCTGATATTTGGGACCTGAAGCCCTGATGTCTCTGTTCATCTTTGAAATGTTCTTACCTTTAACTTACTATACAAATAATAAAATAGCTAACAAGATAAGCAGAACTGGATGCATTCTGTTCACAATATTGTTTCTCTGAAAATAACTTCCCACTGCAACATAGCATACTGAGGATTATAGCAAGTGCATTTCCATTGTTTCTTTTTATTTCATATTTCTTATTTTCCTTGTTGATGCCAATGAATATTGTTCTTTTGGTTGCTATCAGACAGCAGTCCCAATGCTGTGGATTGCATCTTGCCTTTCAGTCAACATTCTAAAGAGTATAGAAGCTTAGCCTTAACAATGTAAAAAAACAAAAATACAGAAAATGAGGTCCTGAAATTTACTGAAACAAGTTTATCCTTACTGACCAAAATTACTAATAAGTCTAAACATCTCATTGTGTTCAGAGTTCAGAGCTTGCATATGTTTTCTCTATTTCTATAGTTTCAGGCAGACCCTACAATCAGATTTTTTCTTCTAGGAACAATCAATATCTAATAATTGGGAGAGTTCATAAGACAGCAATGCAAGGCGTGGGGGAGGAAAGGCTATAAGTCATAAGGAATTAAAGCCATTTAATTTAGAAAACAATGGCTTCAAAAACAATTCATCATCTTCACACATACGAAAGGAATTTATATAGATGGTCCTCATTAGGTGCTCTCTACTTGTATAGGTAACTCAGAATGAATCTAAGTAACGGCAAAGAAATCAGGGACTAAAATCGAGGAGTTACTTTAAATGCTCCATCCGTATAATTATTTGCTCAGAGATTTATATAATCAAAAAGGTAGTTTTTGTGTTGAACACATACATCTTAACATGTCTTTTAAGGACTCTTATTTTTTAAGTAATCTCCACACCCAATCTAGGGCTTGAACTTACATTCCTGAGATCAAGAGTCACATGCTTATTGAGCCAGCCAGGGGGCCCATCTTGACATTGTTTTACATGTAACCTATTTGGTTTTCTTTATTGAATCATCTCTTTTACTTAGTGGCCTTCCTCAGCTCTCCTCCTACCTTGCCAGCCTCGTTTTTTTTCCTATATATTCCTCTTCCTGTGCCCTATCCAACCACAAATCTCAATTCTTGACCTTTGATCCTTTAGACCATTTATTCATTTTTTAATGCCTTCTGTTAGTTACCCTATCTGTGTGGTTTTGTAGCATTACTTCATGTATGACGCCCGCCTTCTAATCTTATGTTTCAAAAATATATATAGTATTGGAAGATATCCTGTAGTCACCTCACTCTCACTAATTTTTTCTACATCCCCCTTTAAAAAAAGAAAAATGAAAAAAAAAAATAGACTCTCCATCCCGCTCTTTCTCTTTAGCTATAAAATCACTCATCTTCCAGTCTTCCAAAATAGGAGCCCTCAAGTCACCTTTGAATATTTCATCATCACTTCTGCATTGAATTTGTCACCAAGTCCTGTCATTTTTTTTCCTTAATAATGCCTCTCAGATCTGTCTTTCATCATCTTTCCTAACACTGCCATCCCACTGCCTTGCATCTAGACAATTGCGATTGTTGTTGTCTATCTTGTCTACCTATCTGCCTCTCCGTCCTTCCTAGCTCTTCCTGCAGACATGGTCACAACACTGTTTTATAGTTGTTACTTTACTGTTCAAAATCCTTTGAGTTCCTTTAGTATACTATGTCAAGTTCAAATTATTTTCCCTGTTTTCCATTAGACTATACGGGTAGTATGAGGATCCCATTAGAGCTTTGGGGTAAAAGACCCAAGAGTTCCCATATCCTGTCCTGCCATGCAGTCCTCGTTCTAATGAGGTTCTCAAAGGAGATAAATACACAAAGAGCGATGGCAAATGAGTATATGAATCATACGTAATCTTAGCAGAGTGTCTGAAAGCTTCAGATTATTCTAGAAAACTGATGAGCAATTGGAGGTTTAGGCCTAAACACAACCCTCTCATCCTGCAAAGGCCAGATCATGCCATAAACAAATCACCAAGCCTGAGATAATAAGAACTCCTGGGAAGCTAAGTGCTGGTATGGCCAGGGAAGACCATTAGAGACAGGATGGAGAGTCAGGCAATAACCAGGCAAGAATAAGTACCTGCCTTGAGAATGGCTTATCCCTCAGCCTGATAGGTGGGAAGTAGCAACAACAGCAGCAGAGGGAGAGAGCTAGTTGACCCATGAAGAAGGCCTTAGTCCTTTACAGATCTAGTTTCCAGAGCAGAAGAAAAGCAAGAAAGAGCAACCTTCCTTGTGTGTAACGTTTTGGCCCCCACAGTAAGAGTGTATGTGGTCCAAAGTCAAGGCACCTAACCCAGTGTGACTAGTGGCTCCTCCTGTTCACCACAGCTTGCAAAGCTCTTTGGAAGCAATCAGGGCCCATGGCAGCCTTTTTTTCACTGCTCTCAGTTTTGTTTTGTTTCGTTTTTCACTGTGCTTTATACTGCCCACGCACATTCCCACTTCTGTGATTGTGACATCTCCTTCATCTCATCTTTCATTTATTCAAATGCTCACATTCTTTCAAGACCAGTTTATGACTGATTTCTATGCATTGAAATCATCTTTTATTGCTCCCTATAGTGTCTATAACTTCCTCTAAACACCTATGATTTTTATAATCATTTCTACCCAGTTTGGCACTTAACTGTTCTCTAAACATTGTATCTATCTTAGTAAACTTGAGTGTATGAACAATGTCTTTCTCTTCTTTCACACAAAGCTCCTACCTATTCTATTGTAGAAGTGTGGAGCCAAGAAGGACAATGGAGAACAATTATAAAGGATTATCAGCTGATGAAATGTTATCTTTTTGATTTTCAAGTCATGTGTATATGGTACTGTTAAATACAATTATAATGAAAGTAAGTAGCCTGGTCTACCTGCTTTAGATATTTGATAATCAACAAGGAATAATATTCAAAATATGTAGCAGTCATTATTGAATAGGCACTAACCAATCAGAATGGATTCTGACTGGCACAGTATCAAATTTATATTAATTGACTGCAAATGCAAATTCCAACTAGTTCAGAACTAAAATAAAGGTTTAATTCCTCCTTTGCCAGAGATCAATAGTTGGTGTGTAGCCATATCTTCTATATCTTAACTGATTTTTAATTAGATCTACCTATAAAACCAATAAAAGTCAACAAAGCCATTAATGCCATTAATGCTTAATCTGATCGTGTTTTCTTCTCCCCCTCCTGCTACCATGGCTCTCCTGTGTATATGTACTACAGTGTAATTGCCTATTCCATACATGATCCCAAACTTCTGTGGGCCTTGTGCATCATATTGGGAATGTCATGGTCCACAGTATATAATAAGCATATCCGTTGGCTGTGTCCATAACTATGCAGTTGGTGCAGGAGCAAGCACCACCAAATAGCAGCCCATATCTTTCATGATATAATGAAGTTCTTTTAAGTTACTTCAGATGGAGAGATTTCTTTGGGCCTGGATGTTTTTATATTACACATACTCTTACAAAAAATATATTCTTTACATCTGTCCCAAAGTACTTATATTCCAAATCAGCCAGTTGAAACTATAAACAAAATTGACTGTAGAAGTAGCCATTTATACTCTTCAACGTTAACAAGACAGTTTAGGTATTATGCTACATAGAGTCAGTCACATTTCACTGTTACTTCAAAATACTGATAATGCCACAACTGTTATGTGACAGCATATAAATGTTATTGGTGGTGGTGGTGGTGGTGGTGGTGGTGGTAGTATTTGTCAGTTTACTTTTTGAGGGGGTTATTTTTTTAATTGGTTCCATATTTTACCTGTCAAGTGGTAAAAATTTCTAAACTGAGCTCTGAAAGACTAAGGGGATCAGTATGTGTGTGTTTAAGGACAATAGATTAGTCTCAATCCAAAAGTAAAAGCTATGTAATTTTTTAAAAAAAAACAGAGTGATGCCTTGCTGGGTGCTAACACCTTCAGAAGCTATTATCACAGTGTAGCAGAGAAGGACGATCTTACAGATGGAGAGAGTAATGTTAAGATTCCCACCAGACCTTGTCCTTCTATGCCTTTTCCCCTTGTGCAAAGGAATCTGTCAGCTCTTATTCCTTTCTTTGAAGAAATGCCTAAAGAATGTCACTTCAGTCTGGCTACACTTAGGCATCATGTGGAAGACTGTGGATGTCTTCAAGAAAAAAGAGACACATTCTGAAAAATGTAATTTAATTTAAGGATTATCAAAAGGAGTTTTTTGGCTTTCTATGACTAAGTAGAAAGTTTAATCTTTTTTCATTATAATCATTCTTACATTTGTATTGTGCTTTTTCCTTTTCAAAGTATCTTAGGATGAAGTGTCTATTTTGATTCTCAGTAGATTCTACATTTAATTTAAATTTATTTTACTATGTTTATAGTCAAAAACAGTACTGTTATTTTGTGTTTGCTGACCACCAGAACCTGGAGCTTATATTTGTTTATTTTTCTAATAGACATGATGGATTTTGGGATGCATGGGTGGCTCAGCAGTTGAGCGTCTGCCTTTGATCAGGGCATGATCCCCGGGTTCCAGGATCAAGTCCCACATCGGGCCCCCTGTGTGAAGCCTGCTTCTCCCTCTGCCTGTGTCTCTGCCTCTCTCTGTGTGTCTCTCATGAATAAATAAATAAAATATTTTTTAAAAAAAAGGCATGATGGATTTGTTTTCACTGAGTGGACAGAATGGCCCAGTTGGAAGGGCATAACTATTTCTTTCAATAATAATTATGAACATTGGAGTATAATATACTTTCATTCAGTCATTTCTGTGTGTTCAAGAGGATTCTCCAAACCCTGCTTTTCATGTTATATTCTTAATCAGCCAATAGAGGCCAAATAAGATATTTGATATTTGATATCTCATCAAGGAGGTCTTCTCTGACCCCCAACAGAGTTAGATATTTTGCCCTTCTGCTCTCTGAACACCTTATACACTGTATTGTCATTGTATTGGGGATACCATTACAGTCTTGTCTATGTCATCTTCATCTCTGTGTTCTTAGTACCTACTTTTGCAATGAATGAATGCATTGAACAAATGAATATGCATGTCATGCTTTGTTCTTTAAACTGATACCTCATTTAAAGGCCATTCCAGGGATGCCTGGGTGGCTCAGTGGTTGAGCGTCTGCCTTTGGCTGAGGCCATGATCCAGGAATCCTGGGATCGAGTCCTACATTGGGCTCCCCATGGAGAGCCTGCTTCTCCCTCTGCCTATATCTCTGTCTCTCTCTTTTTCTCTCATGAATAAATAAAATCTTAAAAAAAAAAAAAAAAAGCCATTCCACAAGAGTACTGCTCAGTTGCCAGCTACTGAGTCTGAGGATAGTTTCAGCAATATGATTAGGAAATGCGGGAGCTACTTCAGGCATGTCTTTATTCATTACAATTAATATTAAAAATAGTAAGCCTTTTGCTTTTCAAGTAGCGTTTATAGACCTGTAGTTCCAGGATAGAGATCTAAGAATCAGAGAGAGTCCATTATGGTTCATGCATGAGCACAGGTAATATGGAAGAGATACCAAAGTGCTGGATCAGGTGAGGGTAGAAATTTTAAATGCCATTTTGAGCAAAGCTTTAGAAATAGTGAAGGTGGAGAGTAGCATTGCCAACGTAGAAAAAAGAAAAATTCAGGTGAAATGCATGTCAAATAGGATCTAATTTCTATTGAGCAGAGATAGTACAGAAAAAAAACAAACAAAACTATATTATTTACTTTCATAAAGCATTTGACAAACACACTGCATAAATTCTTGAAATAGATTTTGCTCCTTGCTCTCGAGGTGAAAAGAGAACCTGTGACATTTAAGAGATACCCGTTTTAATACTTGTATCTTTCTTTTTATCCTGAATTTTAAGATGAGGCTTGATTTATATAAGTGTAAAGTCGGCATGGACTAAAGTTATTAAAAAAATAAACTGTTATGTTCCATTTAAAATATTTTCTTGGTAATATCTTCTGATTAATTTAGAGACAATATGGAAGGATCTTTCTAGAGCTAATTTATACCTATAATATTCCCGACTACCATGGTCTCACTAGGGATTTGAGAAGATTAATGAGATATTTGTCTGAGATCTATGGATGAAATGCAATATATGTAGATAGAGGAGTATTATTAATTGGTGTGATAAACTAGTGAACAAAATATCTTCTTTAGTTATCAAAAGTAATGAGTTCAAATCCATTGAGATGTCTCTCTTCATTAGAAAGTTTTTATGTCTTTTTCTCTTATTATGTCAAGCAGAGGTCTTCTTTTGGCACTTTCTTACCATAATGAGCTAAAGTCCCCCAAGACGCAAATATCTTTTATAAGATTTTATTTATTTATTTGGGGGAGAGAGAGAGAGAGAGAGCCCCACACAAGTGGGGGTAGGGATCGAGGAAGAGGGAAAAGCAGACTCCCTGCTGACCAGACCTGGGATCAAGACCTCAGGTGGCTCGGCTGATGGCCTGAGCCACCCGGGTGCCCCTCAAATATTTTAAAGGCATAGTCTTTATTTGAGGGTAAAATGTGAATTTGGTAATGATTTGTAAGGGCAAAATTTTGCATGGTTCTCTCATTTTACTTTTCCACTTTAAGACATGTAAGCATGAGAATAATCTAGTGGCATACTAGAGTATCGGCAAAAATCTCTACAGAGTCTGGCAAAAAAGCAAAGAGATATTTATACAATAAGGAAGTAAAGAAAATCTTCCATAAATGGCTATTTTTTAAGATTTCTGAAAAATCACTTAGAAACTATTTAGAAACTTAGGAAAAATTAGTTAATGTAGATTAAACGTATTCTGACTCATTATTAGAATTAAAATATTTTATAAAATGTATTTATCTTATTCTGGAAGCACTTTGGAGATTTCATTAAAAATTTTTATATCACTTTTCAAATAGGAAATTTGAGGGGACTCTAGTAACAAATCTAATTTAAATCTGTAATAAAATGGAAAAAAATGGTACAAAATGTATATATAACCTGCTTTAGAATCTTAAGTTATAAGTAGACCTTCTAATATATTCATTAGCTGTATTACACAAAACTCCCAGGATAGTGAACATAGAGAAAAGTGCAAGGGCCGTACACAGTGGTTCTCAAGCAAGACCACCCCTCCTTTTTTTGGTATGTCTTCACCATACCACTTTTTAAATATGCATGATGTTCACTTCTCCTTCACCACTATCAATTCACTTAAAACTGTTTTAATCCATGCTTGGTCACTTTACCTTAAAATTCCCATTCCATTCTATAATTCAAAGGAGTTTTCTTTTTTCACTACCTTTCTGGATTTATATTTGCACTCCATCCTGAGACATCAGTTTACCTGAGCACTTCTATTATATATGTAAAGTTTTATGTCTAATAATTGGAGGAATCAAATCTATGTTTGTGGCTATATTAATGATCAAGGTGGGATTGTTAAATTATGCAATAGCATCTGCAAAAGATACTGAAGATGAAAAACAATCATTATGAAGAGAATGAAGTTCAGCTTGAATTAAAAGACAGAGCAAAATAGATCAAGAGGAGGTGGGGGCAGGCGGGAACTCTTAAAGCCAAGAAAGACCTCTAGATAATACTGGATTTCAGATTATATGAATGTTTCCAGTTCTGCATGACAGCAAAGAGAGTGGTGTGATTATGGGTACTATGCTTGAGGCACATTGTATCCCTGCACTGCATCAGGAAGGATAAAAGCCAAGTGAAACTGCATAAGGAATGTATTTGGGACAACCCATTAAAGAAAAAAACTAAGTCATCTAAGGAGATGAGGCAAGAAGGACTGAGGTATGCAGAAATGACTTCCAAGAAGAAATGATTTAATAGATTGTGGGCTTTGACTTCTGGGAATTTCTTTTCATAAATCAATAGCCAAGACATGAATAACTTTAAGTATCAGTAGTTGTTAAAACATTATATAGAAAATATATAAGGTGAAAGGAATGACTTAGAGTTCCTCCAGAAAAATTAATGAATATCACTAAGTAACAATTGTGATGGAATCCTCTACAGATCATATTGATGTCCTTAGGCCCAGGGCATCTGGAAACAAAGAAAAGGATACTCTGAAGGAATTGAGAGGCTTTCTTAAATGGATTGCTGGAGGTCAGAGGCTAAAAAATAAGAAAAAGATAATACAGTTGTTGTAAAGGAACTCTCCTCTTGAGATAGGGAAGGTAGAAAAAAAGGAACTAGGTAAAATGCATGAAAATTAGTATCTGAATTTTCATCGGGGCTAAAGAGAGTTGAGCAACCATTGTATAAAACTATTTCATTTATCCTAAATTCATAGAGGAAAAAAATTCTATATAAATGAGGTATTCAGGGCAGCCCAGGTGGCTCAGCAGTTTAGCACCGCGTTTGGCCCAGGGCGTGATCCTGGAGACCGAGGATTGAGTCCCACGTCCCACGTTGAGCTCCCTGCATGAAGCCTGCTTCTCCCTCTGCCTGTGTCTCTGCCTCTCTCTCTGTCACTCACGAATAAATAAATAAAATCTTTAAAAAATAAAAATAAAAAAATAAATGAGGTATTCAGATTACTTATGTTATTTAAATATTTTGGATTAAAAGAAATATGGTAAAATATATTTCACTTCACCCTGGATTCTACTGAAGAAGAATTTTATTTGTTCTTAAAGATTTATGGTCACATTATGAACATTATTTTACTCTAAAGTAGTAGTTCTTCCAAAGGCTATTGAGATTAATAAGACTATTTCCTTCCATTTGGATTTCTGAGTATTTGGACTTGTTTTACGTAGTCCTTATATCTCCTCCCTGGCTACTAGTTGACCTGCTGTCACTTTTTGGTATCATCCATGAGCTTGAGTCTCAGGATTCCTTCCCTGACACTTTGCAATTTGTTATATCTAACTTATTGTGGGCAGAAAAACCAGACAAGAAACTTGGTGTAACCACAACTAAAGTAAAGTGTCTTTTGGGGAGATACCTGAGAAATTGCACTGAGATTGTATGAACTGAAGCCTACTGGTTCTTTCAGCACTGAGATTGGCTGCTCAGTGGCTTAATTCTGCAGAAGAAGGTGGGAAGGAGCTTGCTTCAAGGCTCTTGACTGCATTCTGGATACTAAACTTTGTGGTGTTACTTATTTCTATATATAAGTTAACTTGTTTGAAACTGTCAGCATCTCTACTATTGCAAATACAAAATGGAGCTATAGAGCATGCTCCAGAACCCATTCCTATTAGGCTGTGCTTCATAACTGAAATCTTATTATCTATTTTATATTACTTTTGAATAAATACTATAGTTAATTACAGAAATGAATTCTTTCTTTCTTTCTTTCTTTCTTTCTTTCTTTCTTTCTCTCTTTCTTTTTTTCTTTCTTTCTTTCTTCTTTCTTTTTCTTTCGATTTTTAAAACATTTATTTGACAGAGAGTGAGAGAGCACAAGCAGAGGGAGCAGTGGAGGCAGAGGGAGAAGCAGGCTCCCCATGGGGCAGGAAGCCTAATGCAGGACTCAATCCCAGGACTCTGGGATCATGCCCTGAGCCAAAGGCAGCAGCTTAACCAACTGAGCCATCAGGCGCCCCCCTTTCTTTCTATGATAGGTTATGTGTCAAAGATAGCTTCTCCTCCTGAGAAGTAGAGTATACATGTACAGTCATAGTTACATGTGTAGCAAAATCTCTGCTTTGAATAAATCACAGGTAGCAAGTAATTTTCTTCTTTCAGTTTCTCCATGAGATTTTGACTGAAGCGGGGCAAAAAGTGTTGGTTTTATGCTTGCCTCTACAAAGATGTGATAGAAATTAGAACACATCTAATAGAATTCAAGTGGAGATAAGGAGGGAGAGATGATCATATAGGATGAATCTTAAGGAGAAAATAAATGTGGAGTATGAAGGCCAGTAGATATACAAATAAGGGAAGGAGAAAGGACTTGGAAGCTAAAGAAAATGTAGGTGTATATATCACCAATTAGTGAAAACAAAGGAGTCCTTATGAAACCGTATAAAAGATAGATGTCCAAGTATTGGCGAAAAAGAAGAAGGAGAAGGAAAAGAAGAGGAAGGAGAAGAAGAACAGGAAGGAAAAGAGGAAAAAGGAAGAAGAAGGAAAGAAATAAGGAAGGCAGGAAAATAGAGAGAGAAAAGAATGAGCATGTTTCAAAAAATTGAGCTCCTATCTTGATAAAGTCTATTGCCACATTGACATATATCTAAGCTTCAGGTAGGGGTAGAATAAAGGACATTAAGCTCTAAGCCTAGCACTGTTCTAAAGAGCCTTCTGACCTTTAGCAGACACTTAACCTGGACTTGAACTTTTGCACTCAAAAATTATGAGATAAAAAGCTTATATAATGAAAAATTATGTATTATATAATAATACACTTAATCATATATTAATATGAAAATTATGAAAATTTTAGACAAGATGATTTCTAAAATCCTTACCAACTCTAAAATTCTATGACTTTCTGAGGAGCAGATTTTAGAGCATTGGTTTAGATTTTGGATAGCCAATTAAGATCACAAAATGTCTCTTCTCATGTCTTACACTGGTCTTGTCTATCCTGGAGGCTACCAGGTCCATTGTTCCCTTCAAAGAGAAACCATCCTGACAATCTTTAAGGAGAAAAACAGTTCCAGGCTTTTCATGCAAGGTATGACCCCACCACTCGGACCTCTCACTCTACCAGTGTTTTTTTGTCCAAGAAAAGCTCAGGAACTAAGCATTCCATCACTCATGCAATGGCCTTATCAAATGTCTTAGCACAAACTGAAAAGCAGAAGATATGGGTTAGGCTAATATCAGTCTGCTAAGGTAAAAAGAATGCATAGAAACTTGTCATAAAATAGCAGGACCACGATGTTCCATAGGAGAGCTAAAGTTGTATCCACAAGAAAATGGAACCTAGTAGGTAGGGAATCCATATGGAGTGGTGAACTAAGTAGCCATTTGTGGAGTTCCCTTCATTCCTTGCCTTTATGATCTAAGGTTAGCACACTGAAATTGTTTAGGAGTACCACAAGTCAATAGACAGATGTGCTGTAATAGAACAAGTGAGAAAACACACACAGAAAAAGCTGACACCTAGAAAACTAGAATTTCATTTGAATGTTAGAATGGAGATTCCTAAGCAAATATTCCTGTGGCTCTTAAGAACCACCCTCCATCCACAAGACTTTAGTTCCAGTGCTCACAAGGCCTTTTTCTAAGGTTCTGTTTCCTGTAAAGTCCCTTCGATCCCACATCAATTTCCACTTCTTGAGCCTCGGTTGCATATAACCCTAGGAGCCTATTTAAAGAAATTGTTATACTTTCCAAAACAGTCTCACATCTACAAAGTCTCAGAACAACTTTTTGAAGTAGGTCAGATCCCATTTCATGGGTTATGGAAACTCAAAGAAAATGTAAACAAGGACTATAGGTCAGGCCCATAGGTAAATAGCTATCTAATCTGGTATCTCTCTGACTAGATGCTGTGGCTCTCTGAGAAAAACTTAGCCCTATGATTCTTCCCAAAGATGTTACACATTTCCAAGAAAAAGCTTACGTAAACATGAAAAACTAATACCTCTGGCTATTTATGGAGCTTCTATGTTTCTCTTCCTTTCCTAGTTTGCTATACTGATGTCACTTTTAAGGGGTGATACTTATCCTTGTCATTACTAATGCTAAATGAAGGCACTAAAGTTTATTCTAATGGCACCCGATCTTTTCCCAAGTCACCAACACTCTCTTGTATGACTACCAATCCACTGACACTCTATCAGTACTGAAGTAGCGGGCACCACTGCCTCTACATGGATACGACACAAATTAGAATATATCTAATAAAATTCAAGGGGAGATGGGGAAGGAAAGCTGATTCAAGAGGAGACATGCCCAGACATGGTCAAAACCTACAGTGAACAGATAGCTTGACATCTACTATACTACTAATTACTAATGGAACGCCTTTCCATTATATCCACACAGCCTCTTCTGTATATTATTACTGATGATTTAAATAAATTGCTTTTAATCAAAATATTATATTTTAAGTACAGTTAGTATCCTGAGAACTTTCAAAGAGAAAAATGTATCACTTATGAGAATGGCACTTTCCTTCTGTCATCTTTCTCCCTAAAACCCACAACCCCAGTCTAACCATGAGAAAAACATCAGACAAACCAAAAACAAAATATAATTTATAAAATACCTGACAAGTGCTACTCAAAACTGTCAGGTTCATCAGAAACAAGGAAAGTTTGAGAAACTGTCACAGTCAAAGGAGCCAAAGGAGACCTGATGACTAAATGTTATGCAGTACCCTGGATGAGATCCTGCAACAGAAAAAGAACATTAGATAAAAACTAAGGAAATACAAATAAAATATGTATCTTACTCAATACTAATGTATCAGTATTGGTACATTAGCTGTGACAAATGTACCATGATAATGGACGATGTTAACAATAAGGGAAACTGGAGACAGGTTACATACACTGTACTATCTTATGCAACTTTTCTGTAAATCTAAAACTACTGTAAAATACAAAGTTTATTAAATATATATTGTATCTATATTAAATATATGTATTTGCATTATATACATTTATATGTACAAATATAAGTAAGTATATGTATTATACATTATATAATATATAAACATTTATATAAACTTATATACTTTATTTTTTTTTAAGAATTTATTTATTTATTCATGAAAGACCCAGAGAGAGAGGCAGAGACATAGGCAAAGGGAGAAGCAGGCTCCCTGCGGGGAGAGCCCCATGTGGGACTCAATCCTAGGACCCCAGGATCACGACCTGAGCCAAAGGCAGATGCTCAACCACTGACACACCCAGGTGCCCCTAAATTTATATATTTTATACACATCTGCACACACACAGAGACATATTGTGTGTGTATATTATTTACTTTTATGTAGTATATATTACTGCTCATTTGCAAAAAGATTTTAAAAAATCTTAACTGGTAGGATGAGTACTCCTCTAAGATAACATTCACATTATTTAGGAGTACCCCCATTCAACTAATAATTATTTAGCAATAGACAATGATTGGGAAAGCCAACAAAAAATTTTAATACGATTTTTACTGAAACTAATGAGAGCAAGTTGGCCCATTCAAAACTGTGAAGACACATTCAAATTCTCCAGGATTCGTCTACAAACATTGAGCAACCTCCAGTGGATGGAGAAGTCATGCATAGATAATGATCAGAGAAAAATATTAGAGACAAAAGTAGCATTTACCTCTGGGGAAAACGGCTTTTCAAAGAAATCAGTGTTAATTCTTCAAGAGATCATAGAAGCATTTGAAAGGAATATTTCCATGCTGATAACTATTGAATTTCAGATCATTTCTCATGAAGCCTCTGTTAGCTATAGTCTTTAGCACTCATTTATCTTCACTGTTACTCTATTGATTCCCAAACTGATGGATGATTGAAGATTTTGAAGTATGGTTTCAGAACAGCAGGTCTATTTAAGTGGATTTGAGGAAGCTCCAGTGCAGGACTAATAGGTAGCCTTCTTTTCATTATGTTAATGTTTATTTGCTAAACATCTTGTCATAATGGATTATTTGGTTGTCACCGAAGGAATTGAAACCATTTTGTTTCATATTTCTGTATTCAAAATCCCCAAGTAAGGCAAGAACACTTGTGCATCACCTTTCATACCTTGTGTTTTCTAGACCGCTGATGCTTCTAGAGTGCAACTGTAAACCACAGTTGCAAATTGGGTTGCAAACAAATTTTGCCTGAGGCACAAACCATAAATTAAAGTAATGATCACTTCAAGATGAAACTTTTTTCTGTCTTTTAAAATCAGAATGAAAGTAGGTCAATGAAATTTAGGATATTTTAGAATATGTACAGTATTGTATTGTTTGCCAGTACCTAATTTACAATTACAGAGCTCCATGAATATTGAAATGATTCAGCTTCCCATTATAAATGTATGTGGCAGTTTGGTTGTTGATCAGTTTATGAAGTTAATGCAAATGGAACTGTCTTCCTGTCAGCATTTGAAATCTATAATGCAGTCATGTTGTATATTCAGGGACAGGCCATTGACAGTCAATTAACAAGTTTGATTGGTATGTCAACTCATTCTTTTGAATTGTTAATAGTATGTTAATAGCATTCATTTCTTTGTGCAGTCCCATTTGCAGCTTCACAGTTACAGCTATTTTTTATAATTCTGAGTAACCTAAAATAGTGCCTTAATAATAGATTATTAAACACCTGTCTAGTGTAGCTTAGGGAGGTTTTTCTAGACTGGGAGTTTGCAGTGGATCCCTTTGATATTCAAATCAACAAATGATAGCCTTTTTATTCAAAACGTAAATTCTTTTGATGGTTAGCTTGTTAAGAAATATTCAGCTCTAGTCTGACCTGATCTGGTTTCCCATGGAAAAGATCTGATGCTGTTTGAAGGTTCATAAATGGAATGCCAATGACAATTTGTTGTTGACGTTCTGCAGCCTCAGCCCTCAGATGCTGCCGGTTGATGTGCCGCTTTAGCTTCACCAAATAATCCTTGCAGGTAAATGATCTATGGATTGATCAGATAGTTTCAAAGAAAAAAGGGCTCTTCTGTGGTCTAGATTTTTAGGCTTGGAGGGGTACTTAAAAAGATGCATCAAAGTTGACAGATGAATCTTAAGGCATAGAATGATGGGAGAAAGCAGAAATGTGGGAGTATTTTTAAGTGACTAGCATATTACTTAGAGTTTTGAAAACCTTCACATGTTGATCAAATCTGTTCCCCATAGCAGATTTATTTCTACCTTGGTTTTTGTTAGGGTTGTTTTGTCTGTGTGCACAGGTTTACTCTCACTTTTCTGGGGAAGTTGATGAGACATTAAACGTATTATTCCTGAATGGTGCTTTGGAATAAGGTTGCGAGTTCATTTGCACAGCCATGTTTTATTCATATAGTTCCTGTACACCAGAATATAAGAATCTGCCATTTCTCTAGCCTAAAAAACTGTCTCTACCAAGGAAGCAGTAAAAATTTTATTCCTTTTACCTCCTGTTCTTCACTTCTTCTGATGATGCTTTCCACGACCTACTATTTATATTTAATTTAATCAACAGAAGTTTCTTTATAATATGGGGAAAAACTCCCGCCAATGTAGTTTAGATATTTAGTTAATATGTTTCTGTTCTATTCTTCAGTGAATTTGGAGAAGCAATTTGCATGTGTTTGACTTGTAGAATTAAAGGGTTTTTGAGAGATTGCTACTCAAATATCCTTAATATACACATAAAAAAACCGAGGCATATAGTAAGACCTCACAGCTAGTTGGTGCAGACCCAAGTGGCTTTATTTCTACCCTGTACACATCTTGCTTGCTGCCTTTAGAAACACATAGAAGCTCAGCTGAGGGTTGAAACAATTGTGATGTATATTCCTCAACTGGACACGGAAAGTCGCTGAGGTTTTCTAGCTATAGTATAAAAAAACTGTGTTCCATAGTTTAAGAACTATAGTTGACACCAGTAAAAAAAAAAAAAAAAAAAAAATAGTGTTTCTAATATGTAATTACAGCATCTGTAAATCAGAAGGAGAGAGGTAAAAAGGAAATTAACTACTGTCTTTGACAGTTTATTTGTTCACCTCTGACCTTAGGCAGGACCACAGAATTTAAGACCTATCTTGGGATCCGGGAAGGAGAGGAAGAGAAAGAGACATGTACGTATTAATTGATAACAGATTTTCCTGTGTTACCTTATATAAAACCCTCCAGCAGTGTTTTCCAAAGTGTATTTCATAGATCCACTAGTTCCACAAGATGCTTGGCCACCAAAAGGCTGTGTCTAGAGAATTAGGGTAAATCTGCCCTCAATACACTTTTACATTGTCATAGTGCTTGTTGGCAGAGTAAGGACCCTGCAGAGTCCTGCAATAAAGAAACTTGTTTATCTCCATCTAACCCGGGATTTCCAAAAATACTTTGAACACATAACGTTTATTTGTTTCTATGTGTGTTTCTTTAAAGCCAATGGGCAGCCCTGGTGGCTCAACGGTTTAGCACCGCCTTCGGCCAAGGGGGTGATCCTGGAGATCCGGGATCCCAAGTCTGGCTCCCTGCATGGAGCCTGCTTCTCCCTCTGCCTGTGTCTCTGCCTCTCTATCTCCCTCTGCATGAATAAATAAATAACATCTTTTTTTTTAAAAAAGCCAGTGAATATCTTTCATGGAAATTTGGGGGATGCTTAAACATGAAGCATGGGGGATGCTTTGGGCAAGTTGTTTCATTTCTCTGTGGTTCAATTTCCTATTCTATAAATGGATAATAACAGTACCATTGGTATGAGGATTAAATGAACTAATATATGTGAAATAGTGGTGTCTGTCACATTGTGTTATGTAACAATTTGCTATGGACATTACTTATTAATAGTACTATTGTTAGCATTATTATTGAGACCAGTGCCATCCTTTTATTGGCTTTGGTTTCCTGGATGTATACATGTAGTAAACTTTATGTAAGGCACTGGGTTGGAACTAGAGATTTTATGAGTCAGTCGAACAAGGTGGAAATAAGGAGAGACAAGTAAGCTGGGAAATTACTGAACAAAATGGGAAGGGCAGTTATAAAGATAAGAACTGAAGCCCTATGGAGTGCTGATGACACTCTCTTGCCAACTCCAGGAAACCCCAAAGGTTTTAGTTGGTAGCTGACAAGCTACGGGATGTCTCAGAAACTGCCAGAGAAGGGAAATTCCAGAGAGAGGCCAGTTTTACCTTCTATAAAGGAGACTAGTATATCTGGGAAATGAGGATAAGTATAAGATCTTGGTTGTGGCAAGTGTATGTGACACACAGACAGGGTAGATTGGAGCCCAAGGATAAAGGATTTTTTATCAATGCTCAGAAGTTTGAGTTGTATCCTGCAGACAATAAAGCAAATAGAGAATTTTCATGTATGAGAATGATATGATCAGCCTTGCTTTTTGGAAAGAGAACTTGACAAAGAGAAGGGAGGCAGGAAAACATTGTCCGAGTCTGGATTGAGGCAGTGGCAGTGGGAATGGAGAGGATATACATAGATTAGAGAGAAATTTCTGAGGCAGAATTGGTAAAAATCCACAACTAGTTTGTTGGGGGAGGGGAACAAAAAAATAGAGGAACAAATGATAAGACAGGTATGTATATGTTGTTTGGGAGATTGTGAAAATCATAATTCAACTTAATTTTATAAGTAGAGACTGCACTTTTCTTTTAAGATTTACTCATTTATTTATGATAGACAGAGAGAGAGAGAGAGAGAGAGGCAGAGACACAGGAGGAAGGAGAAGCAGGCCCCATGCCAGGAGCCCGATGTGGGACTCAATCCCGGGAGAGAGAGAGAGAGAGAGAGGCAGAGACACAGGAGGAAGGAGAAGCAGGCCCCATGCCAGGAACCCGATGTGGGACTCAATCCCGGGACTCCAGGATCGCGCCCTGGGCCAAAGGCAGGTGCTAAACCACTGAGCCACCCAGGGATCCCTGAGACTGCACTTTTCAAAAAGAAACTTGCATTTGCCACAGCCTGCCGTCAGTTTTGGAGCTATAACCTTCTCAAGGAGGACTAATTGGACACATGTGTAGATTGCTTGATACAACTCATGAAAACTATTGGTAGCACAAATCAAAAGTGACTAACTCACTAACTTACTGGAAGTATATGGGAATATACATCTAAAAATTCAATGTAATGTGCCATATACAAAGTTAAAAATCATAGTGAAAAATCGCTTCCTTATCTGCATGCTCATGCAGTTTTACACATGGCTCTGTTAAAACACTTCTAATATTTTATTTTATTCTTTCAATGCTTTCCTCTTCTCTCCTCTTCTCCTTTCTCATTCCAACTTTCCTAGATCCTGGAGCTTGTCTGTCTTTGTATTTCCAGAGCCTTCCAGACTTATGATACATAGTGTGTGCCTCATGCACGATGAAGGTATATTATATGTGAAACACCATTACTCTAATGTCATTCTGAAGATAGAAATCCAAACAATATTTAGCAGTGTTAGTGATAAAATGCCATATAAGAACTTTTGCAGGGGATCCCTGGGTGGCACAGCGGTTTGGCGCCTGCCTTTGGCCCAGGGCGTGATCCTGGAGACCCGGGATCGAGTCCCACGTTGGGCTCCCGGTGCATGGAGCCTGCTTCTCCCTCTGCCTGTGTCTCTGCCTCTCTCTCTCTCTCTCTCTCTCTGTGTGACTATCACAAATAAAAAAATAAAAACAACTTTTGCATAATGTTTTCCTTGTCCCTTTAAAACATTGAGGTTATATCGGCCTCCCACATAAATTTGACGTTTACATGAACCTCAATGGAAAAATAAGCCCAAACTCTTAGTATGATGATTATCAGATGTTACTTTCTCTGATATTTCCAACACCACACCCTGTGGTGAGGACATTTTAGGTCATGCATTGTAACTATAAGCCTCTCTTCCCTGTTGTGGAACTCCTTGGTCCTGGCCTTCTGTTTCAAGATACAGGAAGTTTTAGTCTTCTCACCAAGTTAAGCCATTAGATTATATCTTATACAATTTTATCAGACATTGGTTGACTGTTCCTCCTTTTACCTCGTGCTCTGCTTATAGGTATTTTAATCTGATTTTATGTTGGGCCAGTTTTCCCCATTCCCTAACATATCACACAAACTTAAGCGATAGCAGAAAAGACATTATCAGATTCAGAGCTAATATGCTATTTTTAAAGTTGTTCTTAACTCCCAAATTGGAGCCGCATATTACTTTCTACTCTCCACTCTATTTAAGCAGTACCGAGATTATAAATCTGTCCTGCAAAGGGACAAGGAGTAAAAAATAACCAATATAAAAACTGTGGAAGGTCTTAAAAGTTTTAATAATTATTCATTCCACCATAAAGAATTTTGCATAAAATAATTTACCCATGCCTTTGTTACCCCCAGGAATGTAGATTTATACCATGCATTCTTTTTAAGTATTTCTAAGATTTCATTTTATTTTTAGGAAAGGAATTTATGCTTCCAGAAGAGAAGGTGACCATGAAAATTCTCTCATTCCTAAACGTATTCTAATCTAAATACCCAACTTTTTCAATCTAGACTGCTTTTTTCTAATCTCATTTTTTTCTCTAATCACCTAACCAGTCTTTCCTAACTCCCTATAATATGCCAAGTTTTTTTAAAATAAATAAATAAATAAATAAAAATAAAAATATGTCGTTTTTCCAAGTTGCAGATTAATTTCATCTACAGGAATAAATATGGTTTATAAAAGGCTGCTTTCTTGAGGGACAAGTTGAGGGCTTATGGTCCCTGAAAGTGCATAGGCCATCTCGATTTTCAATAAAAGGAACACTATCCTAATTTGTTCAGCCATTATATTAGCCTTTGTCTTGATATGGGCCACTTCTTCAAGTAATTATAAAATGTTCTAAAAGTCTGGAGTTTTGTAATATAATTCTACAGTTTCCTTTAGATCTGTAAGCTTGTCATCTTTATTCATTGTTAACTCTGATACTTCAGACATGTTTTCATTTGATATTATTAGAATACAGAAGAAAAACTATAATGCATAAAGCTTTCAGTATAACTTGTCCTTTAATTATACAACCATTATTGGGAATTATATCCATAGCTCCTCTTAACTGGGTGAAATTCTAATTTCGTTGGTTAGAATTATCCGTGTTACAGAACTCTGGCCATTTAAATAAATCAGAAATAGTTTGTCGCTTGAATGGTATATGCCTTTAGTTACCCATGGATTTCTAATGGTTTTTTGCACATAAGAATTGCATCGTGGACAAACTGACATGTTATCAGTCCCTTTGCACTGTTTACCATTGATCTTACACTGTCATCCACACCTTTCCCCTTAAGAATAAGTACAATTTAACTCTTAGGCAGATTTAGCTCTCTGAATATATGACAGCTGAAGCAAAATGGTGTATACAATGATCCAGCCTGGCCGCTTTGACCTCAACCTGGTTTTATTTCTTGTTTTGATGCACACTTTACTTTTACCATTACTGTTTTTTAAACTAGCACAGTGAAACCAGCAGAAAGAACTAAAAATAATATGTCAAGGAGGCAAAGAGATACAGTACAGATTCAGAAATTGTATACTTGTTACTTTATCTTTGGCATGGGAATAATTGTAAACTAGAAAAATAGTACCAGACCCACGTTCAGGTATTTCCCTTCCTCTCCCAAATGAAGCAGATCTATAGTCCTTAAATTCCTATTAATTACCTGGAGCTAAAGAGATTCATTTTCAGTAAGTTGAGAAATCCAGATTTATTTTGTGACTTAGTAAAAGTTACTTGGTGGCAAGAAAGTGAATTCTAGTAATGAAAGCTGGCAGGCCAAGATTTGTGCTCCACTCTGTTGGCGTATGAAATTACAGCACATCATTCAAACAAAATCAATAATCCAACTTTTATGTCCTTTGCTAGTACAGTGAAAATTTTATTATTCTGCGATTATTTTATTCTTCCTAGATTAGGTCATGTGCTGTAGCAATAAGAAGCAGCTCAAGTGGATAGGATTTGCAAGATCAAAACTTGTTTTTTTACCCAAATACCATAATGATCAGATAATATTCAAGGAAAGATGCTATGAAAGTCAGATTCTTCTTTCTTTAAATCATCCCTGTAATATCCTGAATGATACTGGAAGGTTCAGTTTACCTAAAAAACAGAATTTTGCCCCTTGCTGTGGAAAGAGTTTAATAAACTGTGGTATTCCTTAATTGAGGCAAGCAAAACAGCAAGAGATAGTTTGTTTCAACATCAAATTTGCTCTGCATGAACAAGGAGGGAAAATCTTGATCCTATTCTTGCTCCTTTGATTTAGCTTCTTCTGTGTCACTCTTTTTCTATGGAACAAGAGTATTTTTTACAGAAACGACAGATTGTTCTTAGCAAAGGTCTACACAGCCATAAAAAGCCAGGTAATAAATTTAAAGCATCAGCTCCTAAAGTATGTTTGCATAGTAAAGTATGGACCAGGCCAAAATCCAGGCTTAAACATTTTCTCCTTGTTATCACCTCGTTAAGCTCCCCACGTCTAAGCCATGCCTCCTACAGTCACAGGTATGGTGCCACTAATTAAGAAGAAGGGTCTCATTACAAATTCTCATTAACATCAATTGGAGTTTTAAAGCCAAATCCCTGGACTGAAAATTTACCCCCTTAATGTTCAACACAGGTGAACGAATAAAATCGTTTAAATGCTTGTATCATGGGGTAGTGCAAATTTGCTCTCCAAGGATGAACAAATTGCTTACTGCGGTCTGGCACTAATCCCACTGCTCAGTAAAAGGCAGGCAGAGCTTTGAAGAAAAGTACTATTCAAAAGGGAGACATTGACAGGGAAACAGGAAGGGTATGGTGGCTGATATCACAAAACACAAATTGTCACCTGACTATGTGTCACCTTTGGTAAGGATTTATAGGTGAACAAAATAAATAAAAGATTGCACCTGACAATGAACTGCTCAACAAATATTATCTGAATTAATGAAGGAATCAAAGTTTGCCAGTATGTTTCGACCTGCTAATGAAAATTATCTCTCAGACTGTTTTAGCATTTGCTTCAGAATGTCCTGCATCATATTCCTTAAATCTTCTGAGTATAATTTCTGACTGATAACACTGTAAATTATAGTATTGTGGGAGACACCTGGGTTAAGACATTTCAAAATGCTTAATTTCATGAAAAGTTAAAATGTATTGATTTGGTTCAGTTGAAAGGACTGTTTTGCAGTTCACTGAAGTGATAAGCCATATGGGAATAAGTCTTCTTGGAAAATAAAAGCAACCTTCTCTTGTATCAGATAAGGCTTTCTCTTCTTTGTAAAGCTAAAGGCTAAACAATTTTTAAACTAAATTTCTACTTTCCCGCATAATGCCTCTTCTTCACCTCAGTGTAAAAACAATGACCTAGACATGTTTATAAGATTAATGTTTGCTCCTAAACTATCTGTGAATTGGAGAATTTTTTCTGGTTTTATACAATCTTGAGTTATATATAATAGATTCTTTTATAAACTGTTCATATTTCTCCTGAGTGAGCATATTGTTCATATTTATATCACATTAACAATAGGTACCATGATTAGCCTCCCCTGAAAAGTGTAATGACTTAGGTTTAAATTTCTCATGAGTGTCAGATTTCTTCATGATGTCACTACCTTGTCAGTGGTAGTTACAGAATCATTGCACATTGTAGCTGGAAGGAGCCTTCAAAGCTGCAAAGCTCTAGTTCATTCTTCACATTGTACAGATAAAGAAGCTGAACTCCAAGTGTAATTGACTTTCCCAAGCTCACAAGCAATGACAGGGCTCTAATTGGAATTTTTATCTTTCCATCCCTATTTTATCCCTCATGTAGTAGCTGACTCAACCCAAGGATGTAGTAGAAGTCTGTAGCTTCAGCCACGCTTCCCAGAGTTGTTCTAAATCTGTAACCAATCAGAATAAAAGAAACCCTTCAAAATATTCTTCTGGATATAGGGAAAGATCAGGTATTTTGCTTAAGACAGACTTGCTTTTATAAAGCCTTATAACCTTATAAGTGTTAACTTCTCATCTTTTCACCTGTTTAAAAATGGAAAGACAGTGCTAATGGATGCATAAATGCATCATGGGATGAATAAATTGTATGAGTTAGAGAAGAGAAAATGAATGCGTTCGTGAAAGAGCGAGCACATCAATCAGTGGTTGCATGGTGTTTGCACCAGTGTGTCCAGGGGACACCTCACCAATCAATCATTTAGGAAACTCCCTCCAGCTTTCAGAAGGAGGTAAAGATTTCACACTGAAGTGCAATAGAGAAAGCTTAGCATTTAAAGAGGTCATTCCAGGGATTCTTCTAGGTCCCAGAGGGGAGAACAAAGTGGGAAGGAGGCAAAATGCTATAGAAATTGCAGATAGTTTGGAGTTTTTAAGGATATTAAAGGGATTCCTGGGTGGCTCAGGGGTTTAGTGCCTGCCTTTGGCTGCAGGACGTGATCCTGGAGTCCTGGGATCAAGTCCCACATTGGGCTCCCTGTGTGAAGCCTGCTTCTCCCTCTGCCTGTGTCTCTGCCTCTCTCTCTCTCTCTCTCTCTCTCTGTGTCTCTCATTAATAAATAAAATCTTTAAAAAAAAAGAAATTAAGAAAAGAAAGTTTAAATGCTGATTGCACCCGGAGTCATTCTCCTTTTATATTGATTCAAAATCATTAATTGACCATCATTTGTTATAGCCCACTCTTATCTAAGCATAAACATATTTGCCATTTGTTTATAGCTTCTGCCTTCAAGGAGCTTAAAAGCTGAAAAGTGTTTACTCTTTTAAGCTTTCATCACTGTGCTGAATTATAATCCAATACTGCTGTTTTTTCTTAAGCATTAAATATACAAACATTCATCCAATAATTTTTGGTCATGTGCAAGATACTTTTGCTGCTGCATGGAAGTAGCTTATACATTGGTAATAAAATTATCACGTAAATCGTCATGACGCAAAATAGAAAGGAATTAAATGACAGAACTGTGTAGATGGCATTGTCTATTCTCAAATTTTCAAGGAGATAAAGAGAACCACAGAAATATGAGTAAGTTTGCCCCCAAATAATCTCATTACCAAGTAGCAGATCTGGGAATTTGTTCCCCAACTGGTTCAGTTCTCAGTAATACCTGCTCCCGAAGGTGGTATGGCATTTGCATAGCTAATTAAAGCAGGAAACATGTTGAAATGTCTTAATAAAGTATTGCCCACTAGCGAGGAGGGCAGCTCCTGACAATGAAATGATTTTGTAAGCAGGAAGTCCTTCCTGCCACACAGTCCTCAGCAGGACTTCACTTACTTCTGATGGTCACTCTTTCTAGGCTAGCCTTTCAAGTCCAGAAATGGAGAAATTCTAAGTAAGGATCACCATCAAAGTGGAATTTTATAGGAAAACTCCAGCAGCCAAACAATAACTGAGAGTATCCAATCTAACCTAAGAAAACCTGTTTCAATCATGATGTACAACATGGAAACTGCAGCATCTAAAGCAGGGTATGGTATGATAAGGGTGTTTAGCATAGAGTTTGAAAGCATCGATGTGGGGATTGGGCAGACAGGGATTGAGTTACCTTTCCCACTTGTTAGCTACATGACCAAAGAGTCCCCTTTCTCATATGTATTAACGTTATCATAAAAGATGGTAGTGGTTGCAGCTTTCCTTCATTTTCCACCCTTATCATACTTTGTCTTACAATGTGCCAGAGGTTCGTCTGTTGCCCTACTTGCATGGAAACTATTTGGAGACAAGAAGTTCTTGAATTCTGTTCATGCCTAAACAATTCCATACGTATAACAGGCATTGAAAATTAGTATTGATTTGAATGTTATGGATGATGACAAAGAAGCCAAATGCATCAAAGGCCCTGTGAACAATCCATAAATCCTTACCAACCATCCCAATTTGATTAGTATTACTATGGATTGAAAGTAGCATTCAACCCATAAGTAATTTTCTAATCTCGTGAGTTTTCTACCACTAACAACAATAGCCATCACTTATTAATAGCCAATTATAAATCTGCTCTTTTCCATGCATCAACTCACATAGTCCTCATAATCATCTTCCACAAGAGGTATCTTAATTTCCATTTTTAAAATAACATCAAAATAGGGGCACCTGGGTGGCTCAGTCACTTAAGCGCTGACTCTTGATTTCAGTTCAGATCATGATCTCAGGGTCCTGGGATAGAGCTCAGTGTCAGGCTCTGGGCTCAGTAGGGAGTCTGCTTGAGGATTCTCTTTCCCTCTCCCTCTGCGCCCCCCACTCATGTTTTTTTTTTCTCTCTCTCTCTCAAATGAATCTTTAAAAACACAAAATAATATCAAAATAAGACTTAGAGGATGTTATCTAGGTAGTTCTAGATCACACAGCTTAACAGTAGAAAAACCTGGATTTTAACTCAGGACTAACCATAAAGGCCCATGTTCTTGTTGTGTTTTTTCTTATTATTCTTTATGGGCCATAAATCCCAAACTTTCCTAATTGTATTTTTCTATTGGAAGTATTGTATCTAGTAGTGAAATTCAGAGGTGAATAAAACACTTATACCACTTATAAATAGTGTCTCATTTAAACCTCCATAAGACTTTCTTAGCTAGTTAACTATCGGTTTCAGAATTCTCAGGTCCAGCACCCTCAACACTCACCAGATGATATAATTGGTGTAAGCCACTTATTATCTACCTATCAACTTTGTCCACTATGATCTACAGATGATGTTTATCAGAATACATGAAGTGTGTCACAGAAAGCAGTATGTAAGAATCCAGGTCTGGAAGCTATTGAGTAACTAAATGACTTCCAGATTATATTATTTAATTAAAGCAACAGTTCTTACTACTGGTTATTTATCTAAACTCATCAAATTACACCAACTTATAAGTAGTGATGGCCTATAGAAAGGACATCAAAATCTTGGATAGATAACCATTATAATACCTAAGAATGGTAGATACCTGAATATCAACAACACTGGAGGTTTCCTAACATATGATTAAATTAAGGTTAATTCCTTTAAGAGATTACATGGACTGTGATTATTGGTTTTTAACTATCCAAAATTATTCCTATTTGAAAAATCTCACCAAAATCTAATGTGAAACCTCTTACTTCTTGTCCACCTATATTGACCTATAAGTCAACTTTATAAAATGAAATGATTATTTTTTCATGAATAGTAAAATGCTGACTTCATATGTCAGATATGTGGCATCTCATGTATATATACATACATATTATATATATAAATATAAATAAAATGTGACTAAGAACATAAAGCTTAAAGCCAGAAATCTGTGTATTCTATATAAATAGTAGATTAGAAAGCACTTAGTTATTTGATTCCCTCTAATCACACATCAAAATAAGCATATGTGTGGTGTTATTTCAGTATACTTACTATTAGTCACAGTGTTTTTCTGGTTTTCTTTTTTGGCTAAGAAAATATTCATACCACAAATTAGACTTTGAAGTCACCATCGGTAGTTTCTAAGCTGAATATCCTGCAACCGCAGTATATTTTCCTACAGCCCAGACAGCAGATCCCCACAATGGCTATAGCACATTGTAGGAAAGAATAATGTTGTGAGCCTTGGTACACAGAATTTAAGAATTTGATAAATAATTCTTCATTCTAAAAAGCTAAAGCCTAGAATACTAGTTTTTTTTTTTTTTTATGAATTTGAAGTTTTAAAACCTTTTATATCCTGGCAAACACAAACATTTGAAACTACATCTTTGATTGAAGTGTCTGAAATTGCATTGCAGACCAGCTCTCTCTTCTCTCTGGAGCCAGTACAAACCAGGCAAAACAGAAACTGCTCTTCTCCTAGTTCTCATATTTGGACCTTTTCTGACAACAGTTGACCCTTGCACACACATTGAGGGGGCACTCTCTTGGAATCAGACCCTGACATGAAGATCTGTATGCATGTGATTTGTGAGAGCAGTGCAGGACCGGAAATGAAGGAAGCCTGGCATGGGGCAGCCTCAGGCAAATATTCAGCATGGGGACACTAGAGTACACATTATGCCATAGAGTTGTCCCAACCAAGGCAAGAGACTAGACTTCTGTACCCGTGGTCTAGACAGTGAATGGAAACTCCCAGGCTCTCTGATACTCGTGGGCCAAGTGGTTCCAGTGCCCCAGGAAGATGTGGCTGTCACACCAAAGGGACATGTGTGTGCATAGAAACAAAGAGTAAAAGGACTTCTGGGCAGAGCACTGACGTTATTTGCAACAGGTTGTACCCCAGATACCAGAGATGGAAATAGAGCCCAACTTCAGATCTACATTTTCCTTGGTATCTGTTAAGAATATTTTGATTTTAGGATACAGAAATTGAGTAGATCTCACTTCATATGTAGTCTGCTCTGCTATTCACATGATATCATCAGGTTCCATCTCTCAGCTCTACTTCCTCTGGATTTACTCCATTCTGATAATGACCTGATTGACCAGCTTCAATCTCTCTCCTCATTCCCATTGCAGTTCCAAGCTTTATATCTCCATACACAAAGTACATATAGAAATGAGGGAATCCACGTCTCAATTTTCACAGCAAAAATAGTGGATTATTTGCACTGATCCAGTTTAGATCCCATGCTTAATCCTATTTCAGTTGATAAGGCCATAGAAATGCAGTGTGTTCATTGGTTTATGCCTGTGTTGCATGTCCATTACTGTTTGGTTTAAATCCATGAGTGGAGTCCGTATTTTTCAGACGTCACAGTTCGGAAATTCAGAATATTATTAGGAAGAAAAAGAAAGTGCATGCTAGGAAAGAAATGAATAAATAGCTACTAATCTCCTGTTCTTACTATAAATTTGAATTGGCTGTGGAAACAATCAGAGCAAAATGTCTACAACCTCTCCCTCCACACTCAATATTCTATCTGCCTTCTTCCTGTTACTACAAACAAACTGTCTGTGAATGTATCTAAGGCCAATTTTGAGGCAAGGAAACTTGAAGTCATGTGGAGTAAATTAATTCTTTGCATATGGATGAGGCAGGTGTAAGAGTGCACCAATTTACTTGTCTCTTTTTGTATGTTGACATCATAGTGAATGTACTCTATTCATGTCATCATGGAAATGAACAGAACCCTGTTAGTCATTTAGCTGTACCCTCATTTTACAAGTTGAGACCCAAAAAGGTAAAATGACTTTCCCAAGATGTGTGTGTGTGTGTGTGTGTGTGTGTGTGTGTGTGTGTTAAATGGGCAATTGGGGGAAAGATGGCAGGCAACATAAGAGAAGTTTCACAAATTTTCATTTTCTGTAGAACTCACCAAAAATTAACAAACTAAGCAAAAACAAAAATAAAAAATGAATGACCAATGCTAAAGCTAGGGAAGGATCAACTGCATTACCTAAATACAAAAGAATTTAAATCAAATTCAGATAAGATGCTAGGAATCTACACAGAACTCCTTTTCTAGAGAATAATGTAATGAGGGGAAACATATTTGTGAATAAAATAATTTTAAAAAAATCACTGATATTCTCCCAATTTGATCTTAAATTTGGGGGGGATACAGATTAGGGATAAAAATAAGGCACTTAAAAAATGTTGACCCTTTGGGAGTACCTGTCCCTTATTGTTTCAACACAATAACCTGGAGTCTTAGCTTGAAGAACCACTGAGCTTGGTCATTTGTTCTGGGTCTAGGAGGAAAGAAGAAAGAAAGGGAGACTAATCTCTATGGATAAATGGACTTGATCAAGACTGGCAAGCAGCAGCCAACAAAACCAGGAAGGCAAGGGGAAAAAAAAAAAAAAACTGTGTTGTCAAACCATGTGAACCACAAAGGAACATACCTGGGTTATGCTAACATAGGAAAACAAGGTAAAGCACAGAGTACTTACCCACCTCTGAATTCTACTGAGATATGAGGAGAACGAATGAAGTGCTGTTAAAAACAGAATTTCCTCACTCTTCCTCCCATCCTCTATGATATCTGAGACAAAAAACAAATAATACTGAACATTGGCATTTGTCCACTGCATATGTTTGAGCAGATAACTTACTGAGTGCTCAGGCAATGGAGAAAGGAAAACCAATGGTAATGAGGTAAGCTGGAATAGAATGACCCCCTTTAGGAAGGAGAGCTATCAAATAAATTCTGTTCCCACTAAAATGAGAAGAAAAGGAAGCAGTGAGATAGATATACACAATTCAGATAGAGGGAATACTTTGGAAGAAAATGCACTTCAAAAATGGTATCAAAATTTTGCAACTACTTTGCATACTCAAGAAAATTGAATTTTATGAAAGAATAGAATGAAATGGGATAATACAAGGATAATACAAGGAATATGGTGAAAAAGAAGCTGGTGGAACAAAAGAAAGAAGTTGAGAGGAAAATAACATCACAAGAAAAAAAAATGTATTAAAAACAGCAAAGAGACTCAGCAACGTAGAAAAACCCAGACAGGATTGAGAACAGGGTTGTGAAAAGTCACACAAAAATAAGAAGTCATGAAGAGTTAAGCACTTAAAAATACCAAAGTAGATGTGAAGAAAACTGGAAAGCTAACATATGGTTATTATATGCTGGCAGGGGTAAGGGGGTAGGGTACAGAATAAATAAAACCCATAAAAATCCAAAAACAAAACAAAACAAAACAAAAAACAAAAAAACAGTCTCAGAAAAAAAAAGTCCTGATTCCATATACCAAAAAGATTCAATTTGCTTAACAAAATGCTTATGAAGAATGGGCAATATCAAGACATATATTTTAAATGATTAAACCTCAAGGATTAAAAAAAGTATTTAAAAAGAAGATCACTTAAAAAGTGCAGAGGAGGGGCGCCTGGGTGGCTCAGTCAATTAAGTGTCTGCCTTTGGCTCAGGTCATGGTCTCAGGATCCTGGGGTTTAGCCTCATGTTGGACTCTGTTCAGCCGGGAGCCTGCCTCTCCCTCTCCCTCTGTCCCTCCTCCTGCTCGTGTTTTCTCTCTCTGGATCTCTCTCTCTCCTTCTTTCTCTCTCTGTCAAATAAATAAAATCTTTTTTAAAAAGTACAGGGTAATGGGGATACTTAGGGATTCAGAATTGTTCAAATTACAGATATGAAGACAATGGAATGTTGTTTCTAGAATTTTCAGGTTAAAACTGTGTGCATGGGATGCCTGGGTAGCTCAACGGTTGAGCATCTGTCTTTGGCTCAGGTGGTGATCCCAGGATCTGGGGATTGAGTCCTGCATCAGGCTCCTCCAGGGGAGCCTGCCTATGTCTCTGCCTCTCTCTCTCTGTGTCTCGTGAATAAAAAATAAAATAAAACTATGTGTACAGCCAAATTGATACATTTGAGAAAATTATAATCTCAAATGTATATGTCTCCCATATTTGATTTCTGAAAACTATACTTAAAACATCATCCAAACTTCCATTTCCAACAATATCATGGATTAGATTCTAGAGCGTCAGATATAGCAAATACAGAATGCCCAATCAAATACAAATTTCAGATTAACATTGAATAATCTTTTAGGATAAATGTAGTCCATACAATACTTGGGATAAACTTAGACGAATGGAGTATTCATGGTTTATCTGAAATCCACACTTGACTTTACATCCTAAAGGTCTTGCAACCTTAGGTAATCTGAAAAAAATCCCAAAACAAACAACTAGAAATGCCATGTTAAAAAGAAAGAAAGAAAGAAAAGAAAGAAAGAAAGAAGAAAGAAAGAAAGAAAGAAAGAAAGAAAGAAAGAAAGAAAGAAAGAGAGAAAGAAAGAGAGAAAGAAAGAGAGAAAGAAAGAGAGAAAGAAAGAGAGAAAGAAAGAAGAAAGAAAGAAAGAAAGAAAGAAAGAAAGAAAGAAGAAAGAAAGAAAAAGAAAGAAAGAAAGAAGAGAAAGAAAGAAAAGAAAAGAAAGAAAAGAAAAGAAAGAAAGAAAGAAAAGAAAGAAAGAAAGAAAGAAAGAAAGAAAGAAAGAAAAAGAAAGAAAGAAAAAGAAAGAAAGAAGAAAGAAAGAAAAACAATCCTTTATTTACATTGTGTGACTGAGCTCACAAGAAAGTAAAAGAAATCTGTAGGGATGGAATAGAAAATGGAAATTAATTGATAAGCAGAAGCTGAAACAGTAGGATTATTTGCTAATTATAGTGACCCAAACACTTGACAGAAAACAGTGCTTCAGAACTACATAGAGTAGAGAGTAAGAACGGAAGCCTATAAAGGCGGCCTGGGTGGAGCTGTCAGTTAAACCTCTGGCTCTTGGTTTTATTTTGTTTATTTATTCATTTTTTAAAGATTTATTTATTTATTCATGAGAGACACACAGAGAGAGGCAGAGACACAGGCAGAGGGAGAAGCAGGCTCCCTGCAGGAAGCCCGACGCGGGACTCGATCCCGGGTCCCCAGGATCACACCGTGGGCGGAAGGCAGCACTAAAGCGCTGAGCCACCGGGCTGCCCTGGCTCTTGGTCTAGCTCAGCGTCCCGAGATGGAGTCCCACGTGGGCTCTGTGCTCAGTGTGGAGTCTGCTTGAGACACTCTCTTCCTCTGCCGCTCCTCACGACAGGCACACACACGCTCCCTCGATCTCTCTCTCTCTCTCTCTCTCTCTCTCTCTCTCTCTCTCCTTCTCTATCAAATAAATAAATAAATCCTAAAAAAATAAAAAAAAGAACTAAGGCCTAAACCAACACTCTCATAGGGCCATATATTCTCCAGGAAAGGGATGGACTAAGAAAGTACGCTCACCACCTAAAGGAGACAGCAAGGAACTTTGTCTGTCTTGCCTTAGCCTCTGAGGAGAAAACAAAACACATTCCCTGGAAATGCAAACAGATAGATTTTTTTTCTCAAACAAATTTAGCGTTGAAACTGTATGATCAGTGTGGTCCTAGAGACCCTAAGCAGATAAATTAACTTTAGACAGTCCCAAATTAGTAAACTGGTAGTGTGGAGCAACTAAACACAAATTCCTCTGAAGAAATGCATGTTGGCCCCCAGCTTTATAGGAACTCTACAAATAAAATTATGTCAAACATTAGTCCACCCTCCAAAAAATCAGATTACATTAAGAAATAAGCCACTACAAAAAAAAAAAAGAAGAAGAAGCCACTACAGAGAAGAGTTATCACAGTCATTAGGGCAATAAATGAACAAACAAAAAAATAAATGCAAAAGAATATAACAGCATTAGAGCCCTAGGAACTTTCTATGTTCAAATTATGGATTCATAATATGAGGTATTTGAAAACCCAGGAGACTACTCAAGCAAATTTTTAAAAGGAAAAAATCTTGAACATTTAAGCCATAAAGATTATGATTATTAAAATTTAAAATTCTGGGAATGGATTAAGCAATTAGACACAACTCAAACAGACAAAAAGTAAACCAGAATATAGTGCTAAACTGATTTTCTAGAAGGCAGCCCAGCAAGACAAAGACAAAGACAAAATTAATCTGTTTAGGATTTCTAGGACCACACTGATCATGCAGGTTCGATCCTACATTTGTTTGAAGGAAAACCTGTGCCTTTGAATTCCCAGGACAGCATGTTTTGTTTTCCACTCAGTCGTGGATAATGTGAAACAGGTTAAAAAAGATGGAAGATAGAAAGATGTGTCCAATTGTGCTCTGGAAGAAGAGAATAGGGGTCATGGGGTAAGATCAGTACTCAAAGAGAGTACAGCGAGGAGGTTCCAGAACTGAGAACTTCTCATGCAGGACAAATAAGAAATCCTCACGTAAACATAGGGTGTTTTAACTCAGAAACAGAGATAACAAGAAGACCTTAAGAGAATAATCTGCTGATGGGAGTGTGCATTGATAAACCTTTCCAAAGGACAGTTTAACAATATTTATCCATGATTAAAATGTCCATATTCTTTTACTCTCTGATCCCACTCCTAGGAGTTTATCCTAAGGTGATAATCTAACAACAAGGATGTTGATCTGTGTATAATTTATAACAATAATTCCTTAGGATGCAATTTAAATATCCAGCAGTAGGAAAGTTAATAAATAAGTTACAGAGGGGCACCTGGATAGCGTCTGACTTCAGCTCAGATCATGATCTCAGGGTCCTGGGATCAGCCCCAAACCCTCATTGGGCTCTTCACTCAGTGGGAAGTCTGCTTATCCCTGTCCCTTTGCCTTTCCCCTTGCTTATGCTCTCTCTCTCTCAAATAAATAAAACCTTTAAAAAAAGAAAAAGAAGTCATAGAATAATAGTACCTTGGCATATTATACAGAATTAAAATGGCGAATATATATATATATATATTTCCACATTTATTGATAAGGACGGAACTCCTTCTTGCCAATAAATAAAGCTTATAGCAGAACAGCATACATCATATGGACCCATTCATGTAAAGTTACATACACATTTGTTTATGTTTAAGATGTCTTAGTATATTGCCCAGTGTGGGTGTATATAAATAAAAAGAGGACAATGGAATGATCTGAAGATTAAAAGTGGTTATCTCTCAATATTGGGATTCCAGGGAATTTCCCTTACTATACATTTCTACAGTGTTTGAGGTTTCTTCTTAACAGAAAGCATGTTAAATACATACACACATATACATAAGGAATATCTTACATTTTTTTGATTCCCAGGACAGTTTTCTTTTCACTAAACATAAGACCATTTTACTGATATATCATTTTGACTGATGCTGATAGGGCTATCCATACAACTAAAATTGCACTACACTTTCCTTTACCTTTTTCAATGTATATGGAAACCTTCATTACCACTCCCAAATGTAGGTGTGACTAGTGAATAAATTCATTTTGGTTACGTTATGTATGTAAAGACTGAGGAAAGGTATTGAGAAGTATAGAGGAAGAGAATTACAGAGAAATACCAAGAGACCATATTTTAGCTAAAAGCCAAAGTAACTACTACTGCATTACACAAAGACATCTAATATGTCTTGCTCAGACAGCATAAAGCTGAATAGATACATGAGTATTTATAACTATTCCTGATGTTTCTGTCATCTTTTAAAATAAATCAGTTTTTATAAAGGTCCAAATAGGACTGAGAAAAATCATAAATAAAAATATTATTGACGGTAGTTTATTTTTTTCTAAGACATTAGATTAAAAAAGAACAACTAATGATAGGTTTGTTCCTTAACTTTTCTCAGGTATTTAACTTTAAAGAAAGTTGAATTTTCAAATTGTGCCTCCTCATGTTATTTTCTTAGTTAAAAAAAAAAAAAGTCACTGTGGTAACACTCCAGTGGCAATGAACACACTGACAACTAGATCTTAGTTTCTAAATGCCATTCTCCAATAAAAAGAATCAGGATTCCATAAAGAAATAGCTGACTCTTTGGCTGAGGCAAAAGGATACAAGTGATCCTGGAGTGTCTAATAGTGTCAGAAAGTAAGGAACTGTTCAAAAAAACAAAAGGGATGGGGACATACCAGGTATACAAAGGAGCCATCTGGAACAACCCCCCCCCCCCCCTCAGTGGCCAAAGCTGGACAGATTATAGTAACAAAACCCCAAGAATAAAATAAATTTACATGAGTCAATACTGCAATACATAATTCTCTACCCTCAAGTATACACTGGTCATAGGGACACCCTTCCAAAAAATAGAGTGGGACAGGGAGGAAGAATAACTTTGCAATGAATAAATCTGGCAAACACTACCTTTCTCAAACGATCAAGGAACATCACTACTGCTAAGCTATGTTCACTGCTTGTAGGCCATCATGTGATATAGTAAGGACACTTCACCTCTGCGGCATTCTTCAAAAAAGACATTGACCGGTATCCCTCAGGGAAGAATGCATATGAGGTGGAGGTGAAGCACAGGGAGTTTCTAGGTCAGTGAACCTATTCTGTAAGGTATTGTAATGGCGGATGTTGTTAGACACTTGTCAAAACCCATAGAATGCACAGCAAGGGTGAACTCTAATGTAAACTATAGACTTAATAATGATATATCATTATTGGTTCTCAACTGTAACAAGTGTACCACACTCATCCAAAATGTTAATAGCCAAAACGAGGGAGGAGGGCTTGAGGGGTATGTGCGAACTCTCTGCACTTGTTATACAATTTTTTAACTGCCTCCCTCAAAATAAGTTATATTTTTTAAAAAACAAAAGCAGTCAAAGTTTAAAAGAAAAAAAATTGGGGGACACCTGGGTGGCTCAGTGGTTGAGCATCTGCCTTTGACTCAAGTAGTAGTCCTTGGGTCCTGGGATTGAGGTCCGTATCAGGCTCCTCTCAGTCCCATATCAGGCTTCCCTCAGCCTGCTTCTCCTTCTACCTATGTCTCTGTTTGTCTCTCTCATGAATAAACAAATAAAATCTTTAAGAAAAAAAAAGAAAAAACTGGTGATAGATGGAAAGTTATGTGATACAGCAAGTAGTAAAATGTAATGGTGATAAGTATGGATCTTCACTTTATAACTTTATTTTTCTCTGTTGGGCATCTTTCATAATAAATATGGGGAAAAATCACTGTGGGTAATGTTGGGAGAAAGCTTAGTGTAGTCAGGTCAAAATGAGCCTGTGGGATTTAATTCTAACTCCAGTATGGATTTCTCATATGATTCTGTACAAAATACATATTTTGATTGAACGACCTGAATTACTAATCTAACTTTTGAAACCCAATGGGTCTTATGTTCAAAACTCAGAGTCAAGATTAAATTGGCTTATTATTTGGGAAATACTATTAACCAGTTAGTATCATTTGAGAAGTACAACTAGTTAATATTATTTGAGAAATACGACTAGCTAAACTGTGTGTTGTCTCATCGGTAGAGGATCATGAGCAGGGCTTTGTAGTTTTTTCAACAATGTTGATGACATGATGGATTCTACACAAGTACTGCTCTGGACTTTATCAATGTTCTTGTAATGACTTAGCACTGTTTTATTTGTCATGCAAAACCATATTTTCTTATTACTCACCACAACATGACAATAACTCCCATTTTGAATGGTGCATATTTTTCATTATGAATCTAAATACAGAATGTTTCCTGTTTTCAGTCACTACACTGTGTAAAAATGGTGCATTAAAAATAGTATGACATATTTGCTTTTTGTATTAAAAGCCTCAAGTTATTGCAGATACACAGCTGTTGCTTTTTCACCGTTTTTTTAAGGGAACTGTATCCCCTCTTTCCTATATAAATTACATACATTTTCAAATGTATCATTGGAGCCAAAGGAGCTGCAAAGCTTTAAACCAGAAAACTTATTCTCACAGGAGAGGAATTGTAAATTTTTAGTCATTGTGTCCAAATGATAAATTTTTAACCTAAAATGATAAATGTGTTCCTTTGCCAACTTGGATATTATACATTGTAAACAGAAAGTAATTTGGGATGCTCTTATAAATTATGACCTCATTTCAGCATACAGACTGTTTACCTAGTGTACGGAGCATTTAAGGAGATGCTGCTTTATAGCATTCAAGACTCCACTTTGTGACATAAAAGTGACAGTTTCTATTGTAATGCAAAGAGCATTTCCATATCTTCATGAAAGCCAATAGTATCATTTTTTTTTATTTAAAGGAAACTCAACACCCCAGAAGTGCTAGCTACTATTATCCTAGGAGTTCCCAGAAATGTCCTTAATTGAGTAACAATTCTATCAAGTTTCATTATTTTCTCCAGAATTCTAATATGTACTCTTTCAGTTTTAAGAAAACAAGTGTGTGTTTTGGGCCCTATGACCATGATCAGGTGATTGATATACGATTCAGATACATACCAGAAGTTAGCGTTTTAGTATCTGAATTGCAGTTGGTTAGTTTTTTAAGAAGGCTATTAAACATAAATAGTTGAATCAAAGATTTCACATTTCCGAGTTCAATCTCACCATATTAGCTAAACAGGAGGGGTCCTGAGAAGAGAGATTATCCTATATTAAATTAAAAGTGTGCCATTTTGCAGCTCTAATCCTGTTGAAAAAAGATGATTTCTATCTTACTTAATCAGCAAGAGGCCTTTATTGCCTTAAGTATTAATTGATTAGGTTCTCATTCAGGTCAAAAGTACACTTGGCTGACCAGAGGCAGCCAATTAGCGCCTTGTCAGCCATGCTTATTTACATTGACTGAACATAATGGTAGTTATTGGACTGTCGAGTCACAAGGTCACCGAATCTCTTGTGCCCTTTGCCCTCTAAAAGGGCAATAATCATTCAGACACCAGAAAGCATTCATAACAAAGATTGAGTTTATTACTTATTGACTTAAACCACTCTTAGAAACAGGTGTTTCATTCTCTTTGGACAAATGATTTATCATTTCTTTGTGAAATACTTGAGGTCTGGTTAAAATTCTGCAGTGATTGTGTCTGAGCATTTTTGTTCAGCAAGCAGCTTGCACTTCAAACTCTAAAATAGCTTTTTAAAGAGCAGCCCAATCCAATGACTATTTCCCTTTTGCAATAAAGACTTTTCTCTTGATAAGTGATTGTAGCAAGTTGGAACAAGTTGGGCACACTCGTGCCCCTGGGGCGCCAGTCTCCAACTGGAGGGTTAGAACCACATTTGAGTCTCACTTTAGAGAGGAAATTAGTATGCTTTTTAAATACACTGCTGCTGACATGGGATATTGGTTATTTGCTGTAGAACAAAAGAAAGTCAAAAATTCAAGGTTATTCATAAACCAGTAATCTAAAATTTGTCTGTAGTCCCAGTGGTTTTTATCATCATAAATCATCACGCCTAATTTATATGGTGGTCATGTAACTAGTTGCATTTGTTAACATTTTATATTTTTTTATTTATCGTCTTCTATTTAAATTTAACATCATTATTGCTTCCATTTTCTATTATTGATTCAAATATCACTGATGATTCCATGAGTTTCGTTGTAAGGAGAATATTTTGTTTAATGCATCACTTTTACCACTTGTGCCTCTAAATCAAACTGGATCCCATAAGTCAGCCCAGGTTTTTTTCTTTTATATCCTGCCCTCCCTCAGTATGCATCCCACTAAGCATCACATTCCATCCATTCTAGTTACTGAATATCATCAATAAATACAAGTACTCTCCATCTCAACTCACTGCCACTGCCTCAGTTTGGCAATTTGTCTCTTGATTAAACTGTTGTAATGCCTTTTTACTGTTCTTATGAATGATTCAGTGGCCCTCTGTTGGCATAACTATCTTCCCACTCAAGTGTGATTCCTTCTGAGTAGAGTGATAATATTTTTATACTGCATCCCCAGCAAAGTTAGTGTTTGGTACATGTAGCCATTCAGTTAAAATTTGCTGAATAAATAAATAAATGGCCATAATTAACTTTATGCTACATATAAATGTAAAGCTTGATAGAATAATAACTTGTTGTGATTTAAGAACTCATTAAATCAAATTTTTCACTAGTATTAAATTATTAATTAATACTTTCTCAGACTGTTATAAGAAGCAATAAGTTGTAATTCATCCATGTGACTGAACTGACAGCATTGAATATGAAGACAGAGAATCCAAATCAAAGGGAAAAATTACTACCATAATTCTTGAGTAATTAAGCTACCAAGTATATATAGAAAACAAATCTGTATACTATCAAAACATTTGCTTTGTGGGGTCATAAGATTTTCTGATGATTCAACATTAAATTAATAGTCACTATTTACATATTGTCTACCAAGTACTGAGAATTCCACATACATTACTTACCATCCTCTCAAGAACCATATAATAAGAATATCATAATTATCATTTTATAGATAAGAAAACTGTCCTCAGGGTAACTTATCCAAAGACACATAACCCAGGTCTAAAAACCCTAAGCTCTATCTACCACATGAATCTGACTCTAAGCTTGCATCCTTCTTTTGAATATTGGACAAGCTATTTAACATTATCCTGGAACTTCACTAAATATTGTATAGTAGTGTTTCACATCCAGTATTTGGTTGGGAGTGGATAATCAGTAAAGCCAAAAGTGAGAAAAATGACAGTGGAAATTAAAGGTAATGTGACTCAGTAGTTAAGACTACATGGGCTTTAACATCATACAGCCCCACACTTGAGTCCCAAGTCTGCTGTGTAACCTTGAGTGAGTGACTTGATCTCCACGTTTCAGTGCACTAATCTTTAAAATAGGTAATAATAGTAACTACTGAGGGGTTGGGGAAGCTCAAATGAGATTATGCAGATAAAATGCTTAGCACAGTAAATGGCACATCAAAATAGCTCAAGAAATGTTAGTTATTATTGCTGTTCATAAAGATTTTCTACCAAAATAAATGGTTTGGGTTGTTTGCTGCTGCTCATCTTTGACTGAACCTGTGCGGTCTGGTATTGCAGAATATCCACAAAAGTTATATATTATGCCAACACCGAGATAATCATCTGTATATAGGTTGAGTTAAAGATAAGATATTCAAATATTTAAGTTTGTTAGGGACTCTCTTGATCTTCATGATCCTACCAAGTTGACACACATGGTACAGAGAACATCTTGTGCAGAGCTATTCCTAGTCTCTCGTGCTACATCTCAGACATGCATAAGAGACATCCCCTTCATGATTAGAAATCCTTTGGTTGGGGGAGGGGCTCATCTCCCACTTAATCTTGGGCCCGTTACCCTGCTGGCTGAAAGAAAAATATGTTTATTTCATTTAATAATAAGTTTTTTTTGTTTGTTTTTTTTTAAGAAGAGCAAGCTGGCCAATTCTCACTGTGTTATTGCCTTTACTTATATAAGAGATAGGCAGACACAACAATTTTACCGCCTTTTTCCCCCTGTACTAGGATTCTATTAGAAGCTCTACAGTTACACAAAGAAATAAGGAACTCAGTGAATTTACCACACTGAGAAAGTATGTTGACTTGGGCATTGTCTATTAGTTAAGCAGCATTTATTGAGTACCTGTTGTGTGCTTATCACGTAGACCCTGTGCTTGATGTTGGGGAAAATGTCTCAGATTCTATAGAATTCACTTTCACTCATACTAGGTAGAAGTGAAACACTGATTTATACTCTGACCTAAAATAGAGTTTAGAAATTTTAAGTAAAATTCAGCCACTAATATCAGGTTAAACTCTTGTTCAGATATCCTTGGAATGATAATAGTTTACATTTAATATTTGATACATAATCTTGAATTAAATTTTCATATTTTACTGCTTTTAGCATGCCTAGGTCAATCCTTTATGGTATCATACTATTAGTTACTCTTTTTTTTTCCAATCAAAGACTTCTTCCTCTCTAATAACCATAGTTACCTATTTTCTTCATGCTCTGTGCTCATTTAAAATGAAGCGTGAACGTATGGATTGCCTGTTTCCTTAATCTTTTGGTTTATTTTAAACAAAGGAATTGTATAAATCAATTAGAAGTAGAGGGATAATCCTTATTCTTTTTTCAGTTCTTACAGTGTTTCCTTTGGTTTTCAGTATTTATTCTTGGCAAAAACTCTCTCTTACCATTCAATGTGGTACTTCTGAAATTGGTTCTTTTAGCAAATATTTATTGAACATTCCTCACTATATGCTGGCTTCTCTGTTGCTGCCCTTGTGGAATTTACATGTTAATAGGGGAGACAAAAAAATAGACCTGATAAGGGAGCTCAAGAGTAGAGGTAAGGATGTAGGGGAGAAAGGGATATGACAGTAAATAGGGTGCTCACAGATGGACCCACTGAGAAGGTGTCATTTGAGCAAAGACCTGAAGGAGCTAAAGGATTTAGCAAAGCAGATTACCAGCATAAGGCAATCTAGGCAGAAGAGACAGCCAGTGGCAATGTGATAAAGTGGACATTTTCAAGGTTTCAGGCTTGTTTGAGAAGTAGCAGGGAGATTAATGTCACTAAATCAAAGTAGATTTATAAGAGAATGACAGAAGGCAAGGCCATAGAGGTAAAAGGAGAGGGCCAGGGGTTATGCCAGGCCTTACAGACCTGGGGAAGGAATTTGGCTTTTACTCTGAGTGAAATAGGAAGCCAAGAAGATTTTAAGGAGATGACTGACCAGAGTGACTTACATGTTAAAGAGTATCACTTGGGCACTGGCTTGAGCATGGACTTTCCCAAGAGTAGAAACAGATGGACCAATTAAGAAATTATCTCAAAAATCCATATAAAAAAGGGTAGTGACTTGGATCAGGATGGTAACATGGAACTTGGTAAGAAGTGATTGGTTCTGGATAGATTCTGAAAGTATAAATGGCAGGATTTCCTGGCAGATAGAAAGTGAGCAGTGAAAGAAAAAAACGGATTCAAGAAGGTTGCAACTTTCAGAGCCTAAGCAACAGAAGAACATAAGAAGGGGGAAATCCTTTCCTACACACACCTTGCTCCTAATGATTCTATATGTCAAGTCTATTTATAAAACTTTTAACCTCTATTTTACCTTCATATACTTAGAAAGTAGAAACCCAACCAACTCAAAAGTTCTAATAGCACTCCTGGTGAATTCACCAGAGTGAATTTACGTAGAGTATCTCTACGTAAATTGGTGTGCTAGCTGTCACTTCTGAGGGTAACACCCCTCTAGTATTTACTGGATAACATAACATCAACATGAAGATACTTGGAACACACAAGAGAATTAGATGACACAGGGCTTGTCTTTTTGAAGCTTATTGTCTGTCTTACCGTCTACATAAGCAGAGATCCACGTTGGCCTAGTTTTGGATCTCAGGCATAGGGCCTAGATATAGAAGCAGATGTTTTAGTTAGCCTTGGATCTCTGTATGACATAAAGGGAGGCCTAGGTGATACATTCTAGGTGAGATAACTTTGGGGAACCAAGACCCAGTATGAAATGTTAAGTCTCAAGTCAAGACCAACCCTAATAGTCAGTCATGAGGAAAAGACCTGCCCCAGAACACTGTGTATATTTTCCAGTTAACTCAGAAGACATTTTCATATCTCTTTTTTTACTAAGTATTTAAGAAAGTTCTTGCTGTACCCTTCAAACACTAACAACAGGTCTACTGTGGAGATGGGGGGAAGATTAATACATATGAAGAGAAATATGAATAAATATAAATAGCCATAAAAATGTGTTGTATTATAAAAATTCATGTCCACAATGAATAGTCTTTATTATGCATCCTCCTTTTCTTTTATCTTATGGATTTATTTTACTGTCATTTTAGGTAAATACTATTAACAGCATCTTATTTGATAATGGTAAATTTGTTGATATCTCTCTTCTTTCTAGATTTAGTTGAATTCCAAGAAAACCTTTGAAATGCAAATAATTGATCATTTCTCATACGTCCAAGAAATTTGGAACGTGGCAAAACTCAAATGTGTCTTGGAGTATCATCTAATTCCAGAAAAGTGTAGGAATCCATATCTAGTCTTCAGACAGATAAGGATGGACTGCACATGAAATACAGACTGTGGTCAACTTTAATTCTTTCTCACATCATATTTTCTTTTTTAAAAAAATATTTTATTTATTTATTCATGAGAGACACAGATAGAGAGAGAGACAGACAGAGACACAGACAGAGGAGAAGCAGGCTCCATGTAGGGAGCCCGATGTGGGACTCGATCCCGGGACTCCAGGATCACACCCTGGGCTGAAGGCAGGCACCAAACTGCTGAGCCACCCAGGGATCCCCACCACATTATATTTTCATGAAACATTGTCATTTCTTTGAATGAGACAAATGAATTTCTCTAATACTTTATACATCCATTGGTGAAATTCAATTCAAAAACAACTCTAAGGTAAAATATAAATTATTTTGTTGTTATATTTAATTTTGGATTACCCCTTGTCTTTTCTTTAAAAGTTACAATTGGTGAATTCCCAAGACTATAAAGCACTATTTAAGCATTCATGTTAGGTATGAAGATTATAGGAGAATACAAAGACTAGTGTGTTAAAAGATAAAATTTCTGAGACTGGATGGGGCAACTTACACAGGCTTTAAGGAGAAAGTACAATACTTAATTTTAAAAGGAAAGGAGGGGAGATCATATGTTTCGGCAGTAGCTTAGATTCTTAGTACAGAAGATATTATTTTAATCATCTTCATAATTGAATATAATAATATGCTTTCCCTGTAACAGAAAATCATATTTCCTATATCTCTGTGGGTACACTTCTCTGAGACCAAGAAAACTATTTGTAAAATGAGAATTGAAGAGGGATCACATTCTTTTAAATTACTTTCCTCAGTCCTTGCATCAGAGAGCCTGAGGCAGCCTCAGGCACGGAGCACTGGGTCAGACCCAACCTGCTTCTACTTCTTTTGCTGCAGAGCACAGATCCATAATCCTGGGTCAGATATGTTGGAGTCTTGTTCCTCTATCTACTCTGGTTGGCCTTCTGACTGCTTTTCTCTATGAAGAGACTTTTCATTTTATACTTTTCTAATTTAACAGAGGGAAAAGGTTAAAAAGAAAATTAAATACCCCCTCAAAAAACAAAACAAAACGAAAAAGTAGTCCACAGTTTCCCACTGTATTGGAGCCAAGAACTCTGCCAATTTTGCTCTCATATCTCCGAGTTGTACCCTGACCCTTTATGTGACCAGGGGGGCTTGTTGCATAAGATCTATCTGGGCGCCTGTCTAAAAGTGCTATCTTTGTCCATATTTCAAAACACTCACAGATATTTTATCATTAATTAGTATTCATATTATATCTCAAACAATCTGTTCAAAAATAGGAGAAGTGAACTAGTTGGACAGCTCTTCTATTTGCCTAGTGATTAACATGGATGATGTGGAGAGCCTAAGACTTATAAAGGGAGAAGGCAGTCAATTGTTGGGTAGGTAACTCCTGGAACATCTAGAAGCTCACCTACTCTGGAGGATGGACTTCTCCAGAGAAAATGTGCTTGGCAAACAGGGTAGGGAGACACAGACCTCTTTAAAAATAGACCCATGCCTTTTTGATTCACAGCATCCTGGATTGCTTTTCATCATGTTATCATGCCACTTGGGAGCTGGCTGGACTCCCTTGTTCAGTGACATATACTTCATAGTGTGTGTGTGTGTGTATTTTTTTAAAAACCATTTGTTCTTTCAACCACAACATGCTTTGCATTTCTCTTTCAAATCTGATGTTGTATATATAGATTGATCAAAATAATATTTTTAACATTCCAAACAATTTAAAAAGATAGTGGATGGGTGTCAGTTAATCTATTATGTTTCTTTCTTCCTCCTCCCCCTCTTCAGCTGCTAATCTTAGAACTTGTGTGCCAAATTGTGTAAGATATTCTTCCAATAGCTACATGTGTGACTCTTTTGTGAGCTCTACAGACAGTTATGAGGACAGATTTGGAGTTGCATATGGGACTGTCACATGATTTGATTGCCTTGTCTTCCAGGCACTGAGATTTCTTTTCACTGAGCTTTAATACTGAGGAATTTTTAGTTGTGATGGAAGTTCAGCAAAGTCTCTATTAAAGAATTTACACACCCCAGGAATGGGAAAGAAAAAAAAGTTTTTACTCAACACCACTCTGTATTTGGCATCTCTATATACTGAACAGTTCATATGTTTACTTTTTCCAATAGTAAAAAAAAAATTCACAGAATTTTTATGAAAATCAGAGAGTAAAGAGCCTTTATTATCCTTCTTGCTCTTTTGGAGCAAGATCTAGTAGATGTCTCAACAGAAAAAGGAAGCAGATGCTTTGTAAAAAGGTCTCATATAATTCATGTCCAATTATAGAGAATGATCTACAGAAAAAAATGTTATCTATCAAATGTTAGGAGCCAAAAATACAGTGCCTTTAGTCTCTGAAACAGAAAGGTGCAAATCCATTTTCAACTTTACAGAGACATATTGAAAAACCTCTTTCAGGACCCAAACACCACCACCCCTCATTTTCTTGAACCACACACAGTGCCACCCTTGAGGGACACATAGCATTAAAACAAAGTCTTTCTCCTAATCTTATTTCAGATGTTTCTCAAGAATAAATAATGCCCTAGTGTTATCTGTATCCAGTGCACCAAGACATATAATATTTTAAAAGTGTTAATCACATATACCCAAAGAACTTTTTTTTTCTTTTAATGCTCAGCATATAAGACTACTCATCATCATATTACTTTCACACTGTAAAACACACTGTAAAAGTGGTTACTTTCTAAGAGCTGTACCTACTAGGTTTGAAGTCTTAATTTAGAAATAATAATAATGGCTAGCATATATCAATTGCCATCTGAACCTAAACTCTGTAAAATAAATATTTTATACATGTCACTCCTAATCCTCTGAATATCTCACCAGAGTGGGTATTATTATCATCTTCTTTTTCCCAGGTGAGTAAGAACTCAGAAATAGCTTGAATGAGGAGAGAAGTATATTTTATATTTATTTATTTTATTTTTTATTTTTTTATTTCAGACCTTAATTTCCTTCTCCTGTCTTCAGTTGGAGAAGTCTTGTACCTAGAAATTTCACTAACATCTTGCACGATGAAACTTGAAAGTGGTAGAACATGAGGAGACGCTTCCTTAAATCCTTAAACCACACCCTGAAAATTCTGGAGGCCACGCTTAGAGGCACTAACTGCACAACAGTCTCATGGCCCACTGTCACATCACGGGCAGCAAGTTCAGTGCACCTGCTCTGGATTCCTGGCAGAAGAATCTAAGGACGCAGAACAAGGTACCTACAATATCTATTTCATTTCTAGTCTGCAAAAGAGCAATTTATGAAAAGGTTTTCTTCAGACAACATCAAGTCTTTCTCTGTGCATTTCATGACACTTTGAACTAAATCTGGCATAATAAGATTTGATTGAGCTGTTAGGTTCTGCTGCATAAGTGGCTGTGCGCAACTGAGAAAGAAAATTGCTTAATAGAAAGTTATAGTCGTCACTAACTTTATCTTAATTCTCCAAAGCAGTAAGTTAAGACTCGTTTAAAAGCAGCTTCGAGCTCTTAGAAAATGTTGAAAAATACTCTGTTTGGAAACATTTCTGTCCATGTGGTATACTGTACTTTCTGGAAATGGGGGTTTGTCTTTCTGATATTTTGTTCACTTAGGGGAAGTTTTATTTCTCCAAAGACACTTGAAAAAGGCCTTTTATCCATTCTTCTAAAATATTTAACAGAGATGACGTTTTTCAGCATGAGATCTGTACCCTGGTTTGAGGTGGTAACTCCCAGTTAGCACACAGACATCAAAAGCCACTTCTGAAATATACTGAATTTAGAATGTACCATTATTTATACTATTATATCACTGAAAGTAATGGATATTTAAAATAAATAATAGATTACGCTGCTGATTGGAATTTATTCTAGAAGGTACATACAAGAATCTGTTCTCTGTTGATACTAAAAGTTACATTGCAATACCATTATCATTTTCAGTGATATTATTATCTACCTAGTAAATCTATGAGACATGTGAACAACCAGTAAAACTAACAAGAATTTTAGTGAGTTTAGAGCTTAATAAGGTTGTTAGTTGCAAAAGAAATATGAAAAAATCTTTTACTTGCTAAATATCAGCAATAACCAATTTTAAAAAGAGAAGGGAAGGAAAAAGACTACATGCACAGTAGCATCAAAAACTATAAGACATTTTAAGACCTCTATAAAGAAAACCATATATCTTTATGGAGGGATGAAACTTTAAAAAAATGGAAAGATACACCATGTTTCTGAACGGGAAATGATTTAAAGATACATGGTTTTAAATAGTTTTTATTTTTAAAATAAACTTGATTTCATTAAAATCAAGTGTCATAGGGAATGTCCTTAACACAACGATTCTGAAGCAAATATGAAAGAATAAAGCAAGCAAAAACAGCCTGGAAATGTTACCAAAAGAAGAAATTTAAAAAAAAAAAAGAAGAAGAAGAAGAAGAAACTAGAGGAGAAAGAGGGATATAGGGGAGGACAGGAGAAAGACTAAGAAAGCCTCATACTGCCAGATATTAAACTATAATGTAAAGATGCAATTAAAATCATGTGGCATTGGTACAGGAACAGATAATAATCCCAAACTTGAAATCTCTCTTAAAATTATGTGCTCTCCTATTTGTAGAGGTGTGTTTCCTTAGATGCTGCCTGTTACCAATCTGGCAAACTGTGCTTTAGAGATGCTTGTGTTTGATGAATGAGCCCGCTCCCTGCTGCAGCTGATAACAAGCTGGAGTTAGCCAGCAGTCAGGACTTGCTGCCTCGTACTTTGATTATGACACTTACAGTTTCTCTGAATCCAGCAGTGTCTAAAGTTTAAATATCTGGAAGCCCTTCCTCTCCCCATAATTACCTACATTGGAATTTGAGCCATTTCACAGATTCCCTCCTCCCCCACGCCCCACTTGGGTATTCATTTGGTATTCAGTGAGAGCTAAAAATAAGATGATATAAAAATTTGAATTATATAAGCTAAACTTCAGTTTTCATGTAGAATAAAGATATGTATTCAAATGTATTTCTTCTCACTTATCCACAGGTGTTAAGTACCAATTTTCAAAAAGTTTCACCACAGAATGATTGTACAATATTTTCAGGGAGGCTAAGGGGCAAAATAAATACTGGTCATCTTTATAGATCTTGAAAAATAAAGGTAATTTCTAAGCATTCCCACCATCCCACTTCACAGCTAAATATAATGCAAATTACCATATCAGACTGAAAGTTTGAGTATTCCAGTTAGTAGTATTTAGTTTCCTGCTTAGTTAATGTCAGTTTAGGTACTGCCTATAGTAATTTGCTACAGAATCATTGTATGTAGTTATTTTTCAGTTGCAAGAGAATGCATTTATAGCTAAGAAGAAAATGAGTTTGGGAAAGATCATTTTTCAGAGTTGAAATTTAAGGCCAGTATTCTAAGATATATGGAATCTATCTAGTTTTTGCTTTAAAAATGACTTGCTATCAGAAGCTAAATGATCATTTCATAATTTTCTATAAAGTGAAAGAAAAGTGTTTTTAATTTAATTACCTATGCCTAAAAGGATATTTGAGTATATTCTTACTGGAATAATTAGCAATATGCATATATCATGATAAGCTATTATACTCCTTCCAGCAATTTTTTGGTTCTTTGGTTTTGTTTGAAGGTGCTAGGAGAGTACAGAGTGCCATAATATTATTCAACATGCTGATACTTTTTAGGATCATAATGTTGGTTGTTAAAACTTTACTAAATTGATTTGGCAGTTTCAAATTAAGTATCATCTTGTGTTTTTCCTTTCTCCATATCTTTTTAATGACAGTGTCATATAATATGATGGTTTTATGAGTGGTTTTGCTATCTCATTCATCAGAGTAATCAATGGGGAAAGGAGCCATATGGGTTGTAGTCCATTTGTATTGGATAGGACAGATGGCATTATTGATAGATGGAAATATTCCAAATACTTATTGTATAATGATATCACAGGGACTCTGACTTCTGAATTTTAATACTTTAATTTCTACAGTAACTGGCAAATTAAGTAATTTATTCAGTTACCATGTATCCATTTAATTATACCAATGTGCAAATTGTAGCATTAATTACTTTTCAGTTAATATTTTATTTTACATGATGGGCATTTTTATTTCTAAGTCTCTGTGTTTACTTATCTGATTTCTGACCAACCTATCAGTTCAATCTTGAGGAATTTGAAGCTGAAACAGTATTGGAGTAAATGGTAAGTTAAAGATAGGATCCCAGAAGTGAACGAAGTAAAGATTCCATAATGGTTCTTCACCAATATTGCCTCCTGTGGAGGCAGACAGGGAAGAGGTAGTCTTAAAGATTCTCTATACATTTGCCTTTTGCATAAATTTCTACCCCCAATAGATTTGCTAAAAATATGTTCTAATGTAAGTGTGAGCATAAGGACACAGCGATATGATTCAAGTTCTAGTTATATTTCATTTTCTCAGTTTGGAATTGAGTCATTTGAGGAAGGGTTACTGCTACTAGTCAGGGTTAATGTACTGCCCTCACAAATATTTGGTGCCATTCCAAAATCACATTTGCACTAGTAAAAATAAATGAAATCCAGTGGGAAAGAAGTCTTCACTTTTTACTGTGCATACTTTTGTATTGTTTAAATGCCTATTGAATACAAAATCATGCTTTACTTTTGCAATTGTGAAGCAAAAAATAATAGTTTGAGTCATTTCCAAACTTCTATTGCCATTGTTTTATTTTTAAAATGGTATCAACCCCTACTATTGAAAGCCTATTATGTATTTAAACATTGGTAGGAGCTCTCTGACCTCAGGAGTCAGACTCCGACCCCTGAGTCGGAGTATCTCAGGTAACTTACTATTTTATTCAGAAAGTAATGTAAATTCTCTAAAAGTAGTGATCATTTTTTTCCCAAACTAAAATTTGGGAAGGACACATTGTCTAAACAGCGTTGTTTTTAATATGTGAATTTGTTACTGTGAAAAAATTACAAAAACATAAAGACTAAAGGCTTTTGCATTTAGTTATAAATTTATCAAGTTACCTCCACCCCTAACTGACACCACTAAATTCCCAGTATCTAGCTAACTGCCTTATACACATCTAGAGCTCAATGCTTTTGGTCAATAAACAAGGAGGAATGCTATACACCACAAACATTTGGAAACAAAGAGTTTAGTTCCATATTTTCAAAGTTATACTGTGATCCCATTAATCAAATAGCAACTTTCTGCTAAAGTTTTGGTAAGATCAATCTCTTTAAAAAGTTCTTGTAAATACAGACTATGTAATCATATTGAAAGATAGGCCCACCAAGCTTTTTAGTCACAAATTCCAAGAGTGTTCAGGGAGCCAAGAAAAGGACATAGTAACATAGACCTATCCCATTCAAGATAGATTGCCGTATGGCTTCGAGCAAACAACCTACTTGTATTCTTAATGCCCTGGCAAATACAAATGAGCTAATATACCCTGACGATTCCAGACTTCTCCAACACAGGAGACAGTTTCAGAAGCACTGATTAAAATGGCATAGATAGTATTCTGATAGAAATCTTAGGACCAATAATAAACCAAGAAAAAGACTAGTACTAATTGAAGTCATATGGAATTTGCAACATTCTACACATACTTACTGATTCTTTAAAAAATCAAAGTCTAAGTAGAATAAAAGGCATGGATTCTGTTTTGTTTTGTTTCCTTCATTTATGGAATCACATTTATGAGTGCTTTCCAATAAAATTTGGGAATAATTTGTACTCTTAACTTTGGATCTACATTTGCAGCCTTTACCCTTCCCCGATCTGTTTGAATTTTCTCATTATTGATGTTTGTCTCTCCTCCTCTCTCCTTCCTCCTTTGGTTCTCTCACATATCAAGGGACAGAAAGATATATCAGTTATTCCTTTGGATCATCAAACAGGAAACTTCTTCTCAGGCAACACTGCAATATAGTTATGCTGCTACGTGGCTGTTGTTTCAGGATTTTATTTTTCCTTTCTTATTTTCAAGTTTGTATATTTGGTATTTGGAGAAGGTTTGTCATTATCTTCCCACTGATGTGAAGAAGAAAAAATATTTAGAACTGAGCAAATATCTCAAAATATTCAATCACCTATATAGCAAATAAATGACTCTTTCGCTGTATTCTGTTAGAGGTTTTTCTCTTGAAAGTTCTTATCTATACTTTTGGACATGACCCATCTTCTCTCCCTGCCCTGGCAAAAAACCATACATTCCTAAAAATAAGATGTGAAAACTAAACTTCAGAATTTAATTTGTGTTCTAAGAATTTCATATGGCCTCAAATTATTTAAAGGCAAACAGCATTACAATGATATTTTAACTAAGCAAAACCTGTATGGTAAGCAAACTTTCTTTTCTTTTTTTTTTAAGATTTTATTTATTTATTCATGAAAGACAGAGAGAGAAAAGCAGAGACATAGGCAGAGGGAGAAGCAGGCTCCACACAGGGAGCCTGACATGGGACTTGATCCCCAGACTCCAGGATCACCCCCTAGGCTGAAGGCAGACGCTTAACCGCTGAGCCACCCAGGCATCCCAAATATTCTTTATAATATTTTAGGAGCACTGAAATATTTATCCAACTGATCTTTTTTTATGATGTAATACTCTTGCTGAAGAAACAATATAAAGGTGCTCAATAATAAATTTCTAAATTTAGTCCCTAGTTATTTGGACTTTGATTTAATTAAATGTGTCAGAAAAAATTCTTTTTCAGGCTACCTACTTAATTTCTGAAGATGTGATGATAGTAACTGATCATGCTGTGAATAAAGAAATTTTGGCAGACTAAGGCAGTATATAAGCTGAAGTTCTTGAACAAAAGCAACCTGTCAACTATGGTACATTTAAGTACAAGAAAGATTGATGTTTGCCAAATGTCAAATCAGAAAGGAAAAAAAAATGTTTTCAAGCTTAAAGGATTGCCAACAATGAAAGGGAAAATAAATAAAAATTTAGATGTACAATATTGTTATACCTTGTCAAGGAAATGTTAATTGAAATCAAGTCTCCTTTTTTGAAAACATAATGTAAAATTTCCACCCAAAGACTACTCAGGAGTCTGACAATTAGTGCAAAAGTCTAATTTTAAAACATACAGAGATGGCTGACATTAACAAAAATTGTACTGTTAGATAATCAAAAAGCTATGCCCTAGATTTCATTGTCAATGAACTCCTACTGATTAATATAATTGGTTATGTTTCTAAGAGAAAGCTAAGGTTTTAAAAATTATCAACATGAACCATGTGGGACTCCATCCTGAATTCACCAGTTAAAATATGCAGGTTCTGCTTATTTATTCTGCATTATCAGGTTTATGACATTTATTTGGTAGCTAGGTATTGTGAATGTGCAATGATTTGAGTTATTAAAATACAGTTCGCTTATGATCCATGTTAAGAACATGCAGTGCATTCAAATAACTAGGTAACATTAGGCCTTTCATCTCAGAGCAGTATGTTACCTTTTCCTAGGTTTGGGATTAAATTGAGATTTTGTATTCATTTGAAGTAATTGTAATGAGAATATTTAACATGGGTCAAATGGAGAATAGTGGCGTCCTGGAAGTGCTTAGAAATAATTTGCCTTTTTTATACATTTTTCCACAGTGGGATTCAAAAAGATTACCACGCCTTGTTTAACGATGTTATATTGTTCTATTTGTGAATCTAATGAAATCTTTGGCAGAAAAGAGCACAAATTGCTGAAATGAATTTTAGAAAATAAGAAGGCATCTGCATCAAATAATTATACATTTGAAACACATGAGATACTATTAACAATCTTTACCTACAGAAAATCAGAGATATGTATATTTTTTAAACAAAACTCTTAATATTTCCTTTTTATTCCCATAATGGAAAGTGGAGGAAAATTGTATTTTATTTGCCCACAGACTTGGGAAAGAATTGCTTAGCAGGGCTATGTACCCACAACAGATTTTTCCAGACTCCTTTTTCCCCTGAAGCAGTCTTTTTATTTGAGCCCATAAGTGATTTTCCATCTTTCTCACTGAAGTGCTCAGGTATATTAGTACGGCTCTCTCAGGACATTGACTTTGTTAATGCCAAGAGGAAATAAATTATTTCTTTGTGCTGGTTGTTTGTGAGTGTTAAACTGGATCAGCCTGTGAGTAAAAACTGGCCTGTCACTGAATGACCAGTTATTGAAAACAATGTAAAAATTACATTAGATTGGATGGTATCATGTGACCTTAGAGGTAGAGGAAGTTTCTTTGCAAAAGAATGCAAATACTGATTAAAATTCATTGAGCTCTAAGTGATATTTAGAAACTGTTTCAATGCTAAAGCAGACCCAATGATTGCTTAAGGCTAGATTACACAGTCTCAAAAGAATATAAGTTGGGTCAATGGAACAGGCTAAGATAATACAACATTTTCTAAAAAAGTGACAGGCTTTTGCTCTAAGTGGAAATGTATTTGTGTTGAGCACATTCGAGCCTGGAACCTTGTTTGAATGTTCTGATAAATCCAGACATTACTTCAGAAAACAAAGCAGTGTCTTCCCAATACCATTAGGACTTCATTTTTTTTACTACAGCTACTTTTCATTGTTTATGCTTGATGGAGGCCTTTCACATGTGCCTAGAAAACAGCCACTGTATTGTACCTAGCCGACACAATCGACGTCAGTATCTGGAACAAGGCAAAGATGCCTAGCAATGGTACTATAATTTCAGATTATTCTGGAAGTTCTAGACAATTCAGTAAGTCGCTGAACCAATAAGATTTACTAGAAGAAAAAAACCCCAGCAAATCCTCATCTTCATGATATGTATAATTACATACAAATGTAATTTATGTCAAACATACCTGAAATTGCTCAGAGCTTATTCATCCAGTTTCAGAAGAATATAATAAATTCAGATAATGGGAATGGCCTTATATGCTATGAATTTTTCTAATACATTTGCAGACTCCTGCCTTAAGTAAATGTATATTTGTGTTGAGCACATTCTCACATGGAGAATTCAAGTGAATCCTGGGAAAATCACTTGAACTAAAAAGGAAATTCATTAAGATTGCAGGATACAAAATAAATAATGCACTTTAAACTTTTCATCCACCAATAATATCTTGATTTAGGGATGGGGAAGAGGGAAAATAAGTTCATATGAATAATATATTTTCATCTGTCAATGGTATCTTGATTTGGGGGTGGTAAAGAGGGAAAACGAGTTCATATAATAATCACAGTTATAAAATAATTGGTTATATTTTTAAAAATTGCAACAAGATCCCTGTCTGGAAGGAATTACAAAACTTTCCTGTGTAACATACAAGAAGAGCTTCTGAATTGGGAATATTGTTAAGATGGCATTTAATGTACAGGTATAACTTCAGCACATCAGTCAGAATTCTAGTGGGATTATCTTAGAAACATGAAGAAATTATTCTAAAATGGTTAGCATTTGACATAGCAAAGGACAATGTTCAAAATATTAAGAGCTACATAACCTATGAAATATAAAAATATTTTTCTAACACTACAATATTTAAGATGGCCTGGTACAACTGCAGCCAGATTAGTAAAATGGACAAGATAAACATAAAATTAACCCTACATTTACATATTAACCAAATATGACAGAAGCTCCTGGTAATGTAGATAGGATGGATTATTCAGCAAGTAATAGTAAGAGATTTGGCTAGAATTTGGAAAGAAAAAAAGTGATGCAAGAGAATTCAGACATTAAATATATTTTTTGAGGAATCTTAATTACGTAGAAATTCTCATAGAAGAGAACAAATTGAGGGCATCTGGGAGGCTCAGGAGGTTAAGCATCCAACTCTTGATCTTGGCTCAGGTCTTGAGAACAGAGTTATGAGTTCAAGCCCCACATTAGGCTCCACACTGGGCCTGGAGCTACTTGAAAAAATAAAGAAAAAATGGATAATATTCATACAATGAGTTTAGTCAGGTAAAATACATATGCATGTGTGTATATGTAAAATAAACTGGTAGCAATTATACCAGAATGATATAAATGGTAAAAAAAAAAAAAAAAAAAAGGCGGGGGAGGGGAATGTTGGTAGGACTACAGGTGATTTTAATTTTCTTCTTTATACTTTTTGTAATTTCCAGCTTCTTTCTTCCATTATAGTATGTTATATAATCAGAGAAATAAAAGTTTTTGTCTTTATATTTTAAAGTAGCTGTCATGGGGCTCATGGGTGGGCTCAGTGTTTGGGCACCTGAGTTGATTTTGGCTGGGGTTGTGATTTGGGGTGGGGGGTGGGATCAAGCCCCAAGTTGAGCTCCACTGACTGGAGTCTTCTTGTGCCTCTCCCTCCTCCTATGCCCCTTCTCTTCCCTCCCACCGGCTCACATGCACATGTTCTCTTTTTGTCTCTCTCTTAAATAAACAGATGACGGGCACATGCTCTCTCTTTGTCTCTCTCTTAAATAAATAGATGAATAAAGCAGCCATCACATTATCCTAGTATGTAACAAGTATTATACATTTCCTAGCATAAAATAATTACAGACTTGCTTCAAGAAGATACAATTTTGTTTTTTTTTTCTTTTCCTTTTGCAATGTACAATTAGAATAATATCTATAAGCAGGGAGTATAAGCAATGCTCACTATTATATTTCCAACACTTAGATAATGCTTTTTTTTTTTTTAAAGTAATCTCTACACCCAATGTGGAACTCAAACTCAGGACACTGAGATCAAGTGTCACATGCTCTTCTGACTGATCCAGCATAGGTGAGCCAGGTGCTGGGGCACCTGAGCCAGGTACCCCAGCATAATGCTTGATATATAGTAGGCATGCAATAAATGTTTGACTAAAGAACTAATTTATCAATAAAAAAACTCATCTATTTTCAAAAATATAAATGGACTGATTCTTTTTCAAATAATTTTTTTCACATTAGTCATTTTTTAAGGATATGATCTAATCAAGGAATCCAGTTCTTTGATTATCTAGTATCTAATTTGAACTAATTAAAAATCTTCTTCTTTTAATTTAACCTAGGTAGATGTAGGATATACACAAGGCAAGAACTAAGAACACCAGGTAAACAACTTCCTACCCTCCATGTTGCCATGCTAGCCCTAGAATTCTGACTTCTTCCTGGTTTTGGAAACCTAACCCCCTGTCAAACTATGCCACTATAGCACCTATTATTCAAAACCTCTATCCTTTCTTTCTTTGTTTTCTAGGGACTCTCTGGGCATTTGACTTAAGTTCTCTGTTTCCCTTGAGGAGACCAAGACTTCTCCAGTGGGGAAAGAAAAACCACTCTACTGCACCTCCCCTTTGAAGAGCTCAACCTTTAATTCTTAGGAAACCATTTTGCATTAAACCAGCTCCCTGATGAAGTCTACATTGTAATAGTATCACAATGTCAGGCCATTAACCTTCTTCAAGTCCTGGTCCTCCCCTCTTAATGAGATGTATATTTTCTTTCTTCTATCCTATTCTCCTCCTGCATCCCACTGAACATTGTCCAGTCCTGTTAAAAGAGTATCTCCCGCCCCGCCCAGAGTCCTTTGCATTCAGCCGTTTTGCTGAACTATATTCAACCAATGTGTTGTAGTTACTCCATTATTTTTTATGGCAGAGGTCTATTCAGGTAAAACTTGGTAATCTGTCACCCTTGAATTACATTAGAAAAAAAATAATGACATGAAAAATAATTGATCCAGAAGTAAAGAAATTTGGGTCCTAGTCCTTACTGTTTTTCTCTCAGCCACAAGTCAAAATGAATGGCAATTAAATCAACTATGACCTCAATTTTCTTAAAAAATAATATTCCCTTCTATCTCTAACAGTCTTTGACCAGTTCATTCATTTATTTATTCAACCAATGCCACTTAATCAAATTCTTACTGCTTTTCCAGCACTGTTCAGTTATTCAGTTAGGATACAGAAATGATGAAGAGATAGTTCTCACCTCCATCATACAAGTTGTATTATTTTCTTTTTTCGGCTAAGGGTGTCTGTGATAGACATCCTTTTAGCAATTTTTTTTTTTAAGATTTTATTCATTCACTCATGAAAGACATAGAGAGGAAGAGACAGAGGCAGAGGGAGAAGCAGGCTCTATGCAGGAAGCCCGATGTGGGACTTGATCCTGAGACTCTGGGACCACGCCCCCAGCCAAAGGCAGACGCTCAACCGCTGATACCCGCAGGCGTCCCAGTTGTATTATTTTCTGTATGAAACTTTAAGGGAGCCGATTATTCAATACCTGAGATGTTAAATTTTAACTTCTGACTGAACTTCCTAGGCAGGGTCTTTTAAAAGTAGAGCATTAGATTTTGTAATATCATTCTATCAGAAAGTACAATATATTATTTTTTTAATAAATTTATTTTTTATTGATGTTCAATTTGTCAACATACAGAATAAAAAAAAACATACAGAATAACACCCAGTGCTCATCCCGTCAAGTGCCCCCCTCAGTGCCCGCCACCCAGTCACCCCCACCCCCTGCCCACTTCCCCTTCCACCACCCCTAGTTTGTTTCCCAGAGTTAGGAGTCTTTCATGTTCTGCAATATATTATTTTTTAAAGAATTTCTATATTTAGACATAGCTGGAGTATTATTTTATAAGAATGCATTTTTTTAATAATCACTTCCCAGTTGTCCTTATGGTAGTATATTACCTATATTCAACTTTGAAGAATTTTGAGCAGGCAACTCTCTTCCATGATGACTTTTCAATAAAAATTACTGATCCTATTATGTTTGCTGTTAATTTCCAAATATAAGAAGGGGCATCTTTGGTATCTTTCAAGAAAAACTTAACACATTTCATATTTGCTTACCTGGGGAACTGCTTTTAAAATAAAGAATAGATAGTTTTCCAAGATGAATAGTTCTTCCTGACTTACACTTGACTCAAAGGGTAGAATAAATGAATAATTTTGTATGCAAGTTTCTTGGTTTGCTTACAACTTTCTGCTAAGACTCCAGAGACCTTTAAGTAAAGGATTCCACCCAGTACATTTGTTGTATGTGTATGTGTGTGTACATTTTTTTTCCAGAAAGCATATGTTAGAAGGGCTATTAAGCAATTAGCTTCATGCATATAGATAGTTCATTTTGCACCAGACCATATGATGTGATTGGAATTTATAGAAAACCATCTTTCTTGCCAGGAATTGAGGCAAGTTAATTCTCTAGTTTGGAGAAGTGTGGTCTTATGGCTGCAATCTGTACCCTTAAAAATTAGGAGCCTAGAATTCTATATTCGATAGCTAAGAAAAGTATATAAAATATGAAAAATTATCTTTATTAAATATAGAAATTGGAAAAAGAAAACCCAAGTACAGTACCTGGTTCATTTTTCATGCTCACTAAATGTTTGTTAACTTACAATAAAATGAAACCAATGGAGGTTGAAATTAGTTTTTTGTTGTTATTTTTTTATATAAAAATACGTGCCATAAAGTTTTTTGTCCTTGTCAGATTTGGCTCTGAGCTTTCTAGTAGTCTATGCAAAAAGGGGAATGCAATCCGTGCAAGAACCTGTAATGTCAATGAGATGAAAACAAACTGGTTACTCAGGTGGAGCCCAACTACTTTTAGGGATTTAGTAACTATTTCCAGAATGAATGAATGATGCTGAAAGCTGAGAAAAATTTCTCCCATTTGCATTTTTAGAAGGTCACTTTCTCTTCACTATCTTAACAGTAAACAGCAAAGAATTTCATGTAGCTATTTCTCAGGTCAGTGGTCAAGGAAAACTGCTTTTATGGGGATAACACACCACCACTGCTTGATATGATAACGTTTCTTAATTCAAAAACTATTCTGAAATACCTAGAAATCCTGAAGCAGAGATAAATTGATTGCATATACTTCAGGCATGTATACATTTTTCATGTGTAAAATAAGATTCATTGCAACCAAAAAAAAAAAAAAAAAAAAAAGATTCATTGCAACCTTTTAAGGTTCTAGGTGCACTTTACAAAAGGAGTGTATCACCATCTTGTCTCATTTTTATAGTACTCATATCCCTGGCCACAGCCATTAATCAGTATTTTTTCTCCTCTTTTTTGAAGGGTGGAGATTATACTAAAAATCCATGGAATATCTACTATAAGATGTAAAATTCTACATGATTGGCCTTTTGTAAATATTAAGCAAAACCAGTAAATCAAAATGATCGATTAACATATTTTAGCCGAAGCATCCATATGAAAGGAAATGTTGATATTCTTTATGAAAGCTGCTTTTTTCCCTTTACTGCTGCCATTTTTATTGTGGATTTCCCTGTTCAGCACTTAGTTCCAATTTTTTAAATGATCCATTTCAATATTAGCAATATTCTTCTAGTCATATGAGGTTTTGGTTGCATTTTATTACATTAAAGATTGCAGAACTCTACTGTGAATTATAGTATTAACATTTCTTGTATTTTAGAGGACTGTGTTATGAAGAATTAATGTGACAAATCCAGGAATTCTTTGTTTGGGCCTTTGAAGAGTAAAGCCCAATGCAATTTAATCTTTAGTGGTAACCAGGTTATGAGTTCATTATATAATTTCAAAAAAAATTCAAAAGTACAACAACAATAGATAATTCATTCAAGAATCCCGAAGAGCTGTTTGATTTAAAGTTAACTTACTCAGAAAAAAAATTAATAAAGTTGACTTACTCAGTTAAAGATGGTTAATACTTTCAAGAAGTAACCAATTTACCTGAATATACTTTCCCAGAACTTTGTTTATAACTTTGTTGCCTGAGATCAAAATGCAGTTTTCTTAGAAACATGCTGTAAATTCAAGTCCATCCAATGGATACTTAAGTGCCAATGCTGTCTCAACCCTTAAGAACTTACTTGCTGGTGGTGTGGAAAAAAAGGCAAGGACGCAAATAACTCAGCAAACCTCTTTTCAACACATTGTCAAGTGCCTTATAAAGCAAGCTCAAATATGGCAGAAAGCCACCACTGAGTTTCAGAGTCAAAAAATGCATAAATTGTTACAAGCTTGTTCTCCAGATCAGTTACCCAGAATTTGGGAGGTTTGTACTCATATCTTACTCTCAACTGATTGTCACTTCTTTTTCTGCAGCATAAGCACCCTGCTATACAGCTACTCCCCTACAAAATGGATGGGGCCATATAAAGCTGTCCTGGCTAATGAATAATCAGAAATCTAGCTTTTTTTTTTTAGTTAAGCTTAAGATCTCTACCAAGGACTCTCCTATCACTCAGGTATATGATTAATATTGATCTAATAAAAAAATTGCCAAACCATCAATCAGGATTTTTATCTCTTCACCAGAAGTGGCAGACTTTCTGACACCATAGTCTATTTTGCCTGTGGTGAATTTATTTTATGATCTCTTTAGCATATCCTAATATTCTTGTTAATATTTTTGAGAATTATCTACCCTATTTTACCTTAGATTTCATGTTTGCATTTGGAAGCAAGTTTTTCTTCTTCCTGTGGATCGCCTTATAAATGTGATTAAGAACTCTATTCTATTAAATGAGGAATACCTTACTTCATCAATAACTTGCATGTCTATCTTAGTCTCCTGATTGGAGATGATATTTTAAAAAATTAACCTTTGCTGTAGCACACACCCTAGGCCTACCAGCCAGCCCACACTTCCAGGTTCTTTTGTCTCTCCTTGGCTCCCTTAGAGCCAAATTCCCATGGAGACTGAAGTTCCCACAGCTTCAGAAGGGACAAGGACCAGCCAATCTGTAGGCAACCCTTTAGGAACCACTGGTTGTGCCCAGGAGGAAAGGCTTTGAGAAACTGACTCTCAGGGGCATCAATTAGTCAGAGTTAAAGCAGACTTCTGCCAACCAGAGCATGAACTCTCTACTCATTATACCAAAGGTACCCTGGGTGAGAAGCCAGCATGGCCAGGGCACTTTTACCAACCCATTGGGGAGGTGGTGTAAATAGTTTAGTAATCTGTGGAGCCTTACCTGTATGCTGAGTGTTATTTTTAACAACCCATTATAAGAAACTGGATCTACAGACTTAAGGTAGCTGTGTGTGGATGAAAGGACATTTTAGTCTGCTCTCTAAATGTTTGTCTCCCATACTTGAATCTAACTTTTTTCTGCTTTGAATGTGGGTTCAGTGTGGGCAAGACTGTTGGTATCTGTTTACCCAAACTTTCGACTCTTTCCTTCCTAAGCCTTTGTTTACTCCTGTTAAATGGTTTGTATTAATAATGTTTCACCATACAGTTACTCTGAAGTTTAAATGAAATAACACACGTCAAACCCTTAGTGCAATGCCTGGAATAGTGCTAGCCATCATCCCCCTTGCACGGGATCTTCAGTTAATAGATTTTATGATCCTATATGCAGGTATGTAGCTGATCGGTACATTTGACTACATGAACACATGCTGTGCATTGTGTTAGAACGAAAAGATGACCAGAAAAGTAGGTTATTAATGGGGTATGAGAAGTTTTCATGCTTTCAGACACTATAGGGCTATTGTGTACTTTGACAACTTGAAGAAGCCTGGGGTTGCAGGGACTGATGTCAGCTCATGGCTTCTGGGCTTTTATTTCTAATGAGGAAGAGGTTTTCTTGCTCTCTTGACAGAGGAAGATCCTTTGTCAAGCTTCAGGTCTCCCTGTATTCACATATTATCTTTTCCTTTGACTTTTGCTCAAAACCAGGAAATAGAGCATATCTTAAAAGCACTAATGTCAGGAAACCCCAGGCTCTTTCATTTCTGGGCAACATGAATGAGAAGACTGTCATAAAAGATATGGAATCTTAGAAGGAAATAAATAAAAATGAATCCTAGAGGGCAGCATAAAAAAAGTGCGTAGAAAAACTCTGTTAACAAGTAAATGAGTATTTTTAACAAGGGTTTCTTGTCATCCTCTTTGACTGGCATCAGAGTCTTCATTTGAACCATGTCATCGTAGGTGCTCTGAGCAAATGTCAATTATAATCGGTTCTCCTGATGAAGACTAAACATCAAAATAAGAATGTGAAGGAAGCAGCGTGCCACACCATTTCCTGAGAACTTCTTTGAGCCATGTCTATTTGTTTCCTCTTCCCTTTTGGTGTTTTACCATATTCATGATATGCTTTTTTGTGTGTTCTGACTTTCCTTCTTGAAAGTATTATTCACAAGTGGGTGTCATTGTCCCAGTCACATATTGGTTTGGCATTGATTAATTACTTAACCTTTCTTTTTTCTGTTTCTTTTTTTTTTTTACTTAACCTTTCTTGATGTTTTCCTCATCACGTATGAGGTGGGAAAAATTCCTCAGGTGCATTTTGAAAATTCCCAGCTAATTCTCTAGTCGTGATTTCTAAATCAAAACTGTTTGCATTTTTCTAACTGTAACATCTCTTGGTTTGAAAAATAGATACTCTTTATATTCTTTGAAAGGGTCTTATTTAAAACACTTTCCTCTGTTCTTTCCATGCAACTACCCTTCATTACTTCCCATGAACACTTCCATGACCATCTAGATTACTAAGTGAAAACCAAAAATAAAAGAGAGAAAAATAAGAGAGAGAGAGAAAAATGTGCAGCTGATTTTATATATGAGAAAGTATTAAACAATAATTGCAAAAGTTAAATGGTACCCAAATATTATTAATATAGTTTTGGTTTGCATGTCTGTTGATAGGACTTTCTTTGTTAAAGAAAAACCCTTTTCTTTTTTAAGATTCTATTTATTTACTTGAGAGAGACAGAGACGGCAGAGTGAGACAGAGAGAGAGAGAGAGCATGAGCTGGAGGGAGTGGTATAGGGAGAGGGAGAAGCAGGCCCCCACTGAGCAGGAAGCCCATCATGGGGCTGGGGCTGGATCCCAGGACCCTGGGATCATGACCCCAGCTGCAGGCAGATGCTTACCCGACTAAGCCACTCAGGTGCCCTGAAAAATCCTTCTTTTTTGTTAAATTTTAAAAATCCTTTTTATGAAGCTGGGATCATTTAACAAAGCCAGATTTAGTAAGTGTCCCAATGTCTCTGTCTTTGCATTGTTCTTACAAAGAAAACTCTGAAAAAACTTTTATTTCAATGATACTATTTCATGAAAATGTTTTACTATTCAGATATTAATCATAGTATTATAAATTTAATATCTTAACACATTATATTTACACTTGTTACTAATATTATTTTTGAGATGGAAGATAAGAATTTTGTGTTATAAATGTGTGAAATATTCTCTTTGATCTATTATATCTTCTAATATTATTCAATATAGTGCATATCATTTTGAACTACAAGCATTAACTTACACCTCTGTCTCCTTCCCCTCTTCAAGATTGGCAGTTTCTAGAAAGCAACAACCTTGCCTGCCTTATGTTCCTTTCTTATCAACATATAGGTTCTTGGCATGGTGCCTGGCAAATAGTGGGTGTTTAAAAATGCTCTGTAAATAAATAAATGAATGATATTGATGTTACAGATGCACACAAATTGTGTAGGGTTGCTATAAGTATGTAAATTCAATGGTCTTATTAAGTAATGTCTGTTAATTATCTATATCTTAATATACATCAAAATAAGTTACATCTGTATCTTAATATACATCAAGTTAGAACACACGAAAAAGCATATATGTATGTAGCAAAGAACCCTATAAAGACCAGTGCCCGAGCTTAATCCCACGTGGTTAAATAGCTCCATTTTATGTAGCAAAATGGATGTAGTCACTGAAGACCTTTTCTAAGGCTTGGGGTGGTGCCTAAAGTTGTTCACACATGGAGGCAATAATAGTTAAACTTGATGGTAACTGTCAGTGGATGAAAATAGAGCTACTTTGTCTTCAAATGGGACTACCACCTGAAGTCAAAAGATGGGGTAGAATGAAGAGAGAAGTAAGATTTATGATCTCTACTCGTACCAGCCACTGGGCCAGGAGCTTTACTGTTGCTCCCCACAGTTCTTACAATAGCGCCAGGAGTTATTACCTTTTATTAATAAGGACACAGGTTTCTCACCGCTATCAAGTCGGGGTCCTGGGATTTAAACTAGGTGCAATCCAAAACTCATTGTTTTGTGCAGAGAACATGACTTAAATCCTTTCTAAAATAAGGTAGGGCATAAATCAATGACACAAATTGTTCTCACTAGCCTTATCAGCAGTCAGATCCATCACTCCTGAGATGATGGAGAGTGAGTATCAGGGAGTGTTTTCATAGTGAAGAACACAGACTTTGACTTGAGATGAACTTTGATCCATATATATCCCTGTTCTGCCTCTTGGTGATCTTGTGCAAGTTACTTACCCATGCTAATCTTAATCATTTATAAAATGAACATGTTCATATAATTTCCAAAAGGCAAGTACAATCAACGCCTGAAATAGAGAAGGCCTTCAAAAGGAGTCGTTGCTTGAGTCACCATTTAAGTAGAATGATGCCTCATTCTTTCTGGGTGTGCAACTTAAAGAAAGACTTGGCTGTTGGAACACAACAGAAAAAGAAAAACATTATCTCTAGGGAGAGCCTAGTTGATTTTATGGAAAGTGTATATACGTCAAGGTACAGATCAGTTTGATGTAAAATGCATTTGACACACAATGAAATATGGCCCATTACATTAAATTTATATTTTTGCTTGTTATTTACTTCATTATAAAGTGATTGGTGATACATCTTGAAATTTGTCAAAATTTCAAAGAAACTACTTTTTTGAGAAAAAAAAGATTACAAAAGTGCCTTCAAGGTATTTGCAAACATACTATAATCAATGCCATAACAAATGCAATGGAGAAGTCAAACAGGGAGAGATAATTCCGAGGTTAGCAGATGATTCTAGTTTTGGGGTTTGCCTTGCCCTTAAATTATGGAACAGACTATCTGAAGCAAAAGGAATATGAGAAAAATGGAGAAAGGGAGACCAAGACCAGTACCTTTGTGGTACTGATACGAGAATAGTGATAGAACAACTAAAGTGTAGCATGAAGTAAAGCTGGTGGCAATGCTAAAACATCTAATCATGACAGGCCATTGAAATGCTTCCTTTAGAGTAAGAATTAGAACAAAGAAGTGATCATCTCATTGCTTGGAAAGCCTACCGTAATAAGTTGAAAGAAAAAGACATCAATGTTCTCTTTCTATTCTGTTTCGGTCCAGTCCAGCCATGATGATGCTCCTCCAACTAGAAAGGCAGAGCAATAACAGCACTAACCATAGTACTTTGTTACTGATACCAGGCTTTTACTGCTTCTTCACATCCCAGGGCAATAGTCCTCCTGAAATCAGAGTGCACAGAAATCATGAACTCTAACTGCTGAAAAGTAGGACTGTGCCCTTGCCACTCCCTTCTCTTCAATTTCTAATTAAATGACTTTGTATGACTTCTTCTTAAATAATAAAATATAATAAATAAAAAATATAGTAAAAGAAGCAGACCCAGGGAGCATTCAGAGAACCTGAGTAATTATTGCCCTCCACCCTCCTACCAAAAAAAAAAAAGGGGGGGTTGGCAGCTCGGCATACATACTAATGAAATTTAAACCACTGTGTCTGGTAGCTATTCCCCAATTTATAAATTGGACCACTAAGCAATTCTGTCTACAACATTTTCAGTAGTTACATCAATTCATTCAGCTATTGATTGTGCATCTGCAACTCAACCTCGCTAAATCATCCAGAATGGAATCCTACTCAAAATTAGGCCATAATGAAACTGCATCCTGCAGTGGGAAGAGCACAGGCTTCAGATAGATGGGTTTTTAGACAGGCTCTCCAAATAATTAGCTGTGTAATTATAAAATGAGGATAATAGTACACACTTGTCGGTTGTCATTGTGAATCAATGCAATGATATATTTGGGGAAACTGATATTTATTGAGCACCTATCATGAATCAGGTAGCCTACCATTCAATCTTCTAGGCAACTTAATGAGGTAGATATTATGGAGCCAGCTTTGAACCTGAGTTATAGTCCAAATTTCATCCATCTTCCATACCACATAGTAAGATGCCAGACATGGCACTTAATACAAAATAGGCCCTTAAGATATAGTTACTGAACTGAATAAATAGCATGATTATAGTGGAAATGACCAAATCATCACACCTGCTCTTTATTGTTTAGGACAAAATCATCTTTTGTGCATTGTAAGGGAAAATTTTGGAGTATCTCAACTAATAACTTAGGCATGGCACCTATACTTAAGCTATTGATTGAATAAGTTGTTTAAATCAGGGGATCATTAAGAAATGAACTACACATGCCCTAAAACATGTTAATTAAAACAAATAAACGTACATTCATTCACTAGTCTTTCGGTGTAGGGCCTACATCTTGTCTTGACATGCCCTATTTATGTTGGGTATTTGTTGCATAAATCCTACTCATAACACATTACCTACAATTTCTGTTTTCTTTCTTTATAAAATGGAGCAACAAATTAAAGACACCTATGAAGTAACCTAAGTGAAAAACATTTTTGGAATTTAACAGTTTTTCTAATTTTTTGCACATAAATTAATAGTTTTTTTTATCCTGTTAAAGAAACACCAGGAGATCCATTCTCTTAACAAATGTTTTAGGATACACTGCAGTATTGTTAACTGTAAACATAATGTTATACATCAGATCTCTAGGACTTTTTCATCTTGCCTGACTAAACTGTATACCCATTGAACAGCCACATCCCACTTCCTGTCTCTCCCCAGCCCTTGGCAACCACCATTCTACTTTCTGCTTTTGTTAGTAGGACTACTTCAGACACCTCATATATGTGGAATCATGCGGTATTTGTTTTTCTGACTGGCTTATTTCACTTTGCATGACATCTTCAAGGCTTTTTGTTGTTGTCATTTGGTTTTGCTTTTTAATCCTTTTTAAATTTAAATTCAGTTAATTAACATATAGCTTATTATTAGTTTCAGAGGTAGAGGGCAATGATTCATTACTCTCATATAACACCCTGTGCTCATTACACCAAGTGCCCTCCTTAATGTCCATTACCCCTTTACCCCATTTCCCCAACCCTCCTCCCCTCCAGCATCCCTCAGTTTGTTTTCTATTCCTATGATCCAGAGTCTCTTATGCATGGTTGAATTTCCTTCTCTTCTGTGACTGAATAATATACCATTGTAGGTGTACATTTTATTTATCCATCAGTCTGTCAATGGACACTTAGGTTTTTTCCACATATTGCTGGCTATTGTGAACAATGCTATGAGGAACATGTATCTGTGTGAGATGCTGATTTCATTTCTCTTGGATAAATACCCAAAAGTGGGATTTTCTGAATCAAACATCTTCTATGTTTACTTTTTTCAGGAACCTTCATATAGTTCCCCATAGCAGCTACACCATTTTACATTCCCACCAACAGAGAAAAAGAATTCTAATTTCTCTATATTCTCACCAACACTGACAGCATGTTTTTAGAAACAGCTCACTCGGGATCCCTGGGTGGCGCAGTGGTTTGGCGCCTGCCTTTGGCCCAGGGCGCGATCCTGGAGACCCAGGATCGAATCCCACGTCAGGCTCCCGGTGCATGGAGCCTGCTTCTCCCTCTGCCTGTGTCTCTGCCTCTCTCTCTCTCTCTCTCTCTCTGTGACTATCATAAATAAATAAAAATTAAAAAAAAAAAAAAAAGAAACAGCTCACTCTTGTAAAGCCTATCCACAATATTAAACTTAAGTTTTATAGAAACAGCTCTACTTTGTTTCACATCCATATTCCAGGATCATATAATACTCAACTGAAAGTACTTAATGTCAATAGCAATTGCAACTATATTCCAATTCAAAAAAAGACAATATTTTGTTTTTACTTTTATTGGATAATTTGTAACTGCACAATTCAACTGATAGGGGCAAAGTGGTAGGAATTCTGAGAAGAGTTAGTAGCCCAAATTATTCATCCCTCCATGAGTATCAATGAATGCATTTATAGAGAGAATAGAAAGGGCTACTTACATGGAAAGGAGTAAAGAAAGCTCCTACTTCTTGAAATGAAAGTGACCTGTGAGGTCCTTTCAAGACGAAAATAGGCCTTTGTGGTGGATTAAAAATCACCAAACTGGATTAGAAATTCAAAGACATCATCAGGGTCTTATATTTAATGATCCACTGAAGGTTTTAATTACATGTATAGATTTCACACCTTGCATATTGCCCCCTCCCCAAATTTTCTTTGTTGTTGTTTTTTATAATAAATTTATTTTTTATTGGTGTTCAATTTGCCAACATACAGAATAACACCCAGTGCTCATCCTGTCAAGTGCCCCCCTCAGTGCCTGTCACCCATTCACCCCCAGCCCCCGCCCTCTACACCTTCCACCACCCCTAGTTCGTTTCCCAGAGTTAAGAGTCTTTATGTTCTGTCTCCCTTTCTGATAATTCCCACACATTTCTTCTCCCTTCCCTTCTATTCCCTTTCACTATTATTTATATTCCCCAAATGAATGAAAACATATAATGTTTGTCCTTCTCCAATTGACTTACTTCACTCAGCATAATACCCTCCAGTTCCATCCACGTTGAAGCAAATGGTGGGTATTTGCCGTTTCTAATGGCTGAGGAATATTCCATTGTATACATAAACCACATCTTCTTTATCCATTCATCTGTCGAAGGACACCGAAGCTCCTTCCACAGTTTGGCTATTGTGGACATTGCTGCTATAATCATCGGGGTGCAGGTGTCCTGGCGTTTCATTGCATCTGTATCTTTGGGGTAAATCCCCAACAGTGCAATTGCTGGGTCGTAGGGCAGGTCTATTTTTAACTCTTTGAGGAACCTCCACACAGTTTTCCAGAGTGGCTGCACCAGTTCACATTCCCACCAACAGTGTAAGAGGGTTCCCCTTTCTCCACATCCTCTCCAACATTTGTGGTTTCCTGCCTTGTTAATTTTCCCCATTCTCACTGGTGTGAGGTGGGATTTCATTGTGGTTTTGATTTGTATTTCCCTGATGGCAAGTGATGCGGAGCATTTTCTCATGTGCTTGTTGGCCATGTCTAGGTCTTCCTCTATGAGATTTCTCTTCATGTCTTTTGCCCATTTCATGATTGGATTGTTTGTTTTTTTGGTGTTGAGTTTAAGAAGTTCTTTATAGATCTTGGAAACTAGCCCTTTATCTGATATGTCATTTGCAAATATCTTCTCCCATTCTGTAGGTTGTCTTTGAGTTTTGTTGACTGTATCCTTTGTTGTGCAAAAGCTTCTTATCTTGATGAAGTCCCAATAGTTCATTTTTGCTTTTGTTTCTTTTGCCTTCATGGATGTATCTTGCAAGAAGTTACTGTGGCCGAGTTCAAAAAGGGTGTTGCCTGTGTTCTCCTCTAGGATTTTGATGGAATCTTGTCTCACATTTAGATCTTTCATCCATTTTGAGTTTCTCTTTGTGTCTGGTGCAAGAGAGTGGTCTAGTTTCATTCTTCTGCATGTGGATGTCCAATTTTCCCAGCACCATTTATTGAAGAGACTGTCTTTCTTCCAATGGATAGTCTTTCCTCCTTTATCGAATAATAGTTGACCATAAAGTTCAGGGTCCATTTCTGGGTTCTCTATTCTGTTCCATTGATCTATGTGTCTGTTTTTGTGCCAGTACCACACTGTCTTGATGACCACAGCTTTGTAGTACAACCTGAAATCTGGCATTGTGATGCCCCAGATATGGTTTTCTTTTGTAAAATTCCCCTGGCTATTCGGGGTCTTTTCTGATTCCACACAAATCTTAAAATAATTTGTTCTAACTCTCTGAAGAAAGTCCATGGTATTTTGATAGGGATTGCATTAAACATGTAAAATGCCCTGGGTAACATTGACATTTTCACAATATTAATTCTGCCAATCCATGAGCATGGAATATTTTCCCATCTCTTTGTCTCTTTGTGTCTTCCTCAATTTCTTTCAGAAGTGTTCTATAGTTTTTAGGGTATAGATCCTTTGCCTCTTTGGTTAGGTTTATTCCTAGGTATCTTATGCTTTTGGGTACAATTGTAAATGGGATTGACTCCTTAATTTCTCTTTTTCAGTCTCATTGTTAGTGTATAGAAATGCCACTGATTTCTGGGCACTGATTTTGTATCCTGCCACGCTACCAATTGCTGTATGAGTTCTGGCAATCTTGGAGTGGAGGCTTTTGGGTTTTCTATGTAGAGTATCATGTCATCGGCGAAGAGGGAGAGTTTGACTTCTTCTTTGCCAATTTGAATGCCTTTAATGCCTTTTTGTTGTCTGATTACTGAGGCTAGAACTTCCAGTGCTCTGTTGAATAGCAGTGGTGAGAGTGGACATCCCTGTCTTGTTCCTGATCTTAGGGGAAAGGCTCCCAGTGCTTCTCCATTGAGAATTATATTTGCTGTGACCTTTTCGTAGATGGCTTTTAAGATGCTGAGGAATGTTCCCTCTATCCCTACACTCTGAAGAGTTTTGATCAGGAATGGATGCTGTGTTTTGTCAAATGCTTTCTCTGCATCTAATGAGAGGATCACATGGTTCTTGGGTTTTCTCTTGCTGATATGATGAATCACATTGATTGTTTTACGAGTGTTGAACCAGCCTTGTGTCCTGGGGATAAATCCTAATTGGTCATGGTGAATAATTTTCTTAATGTACTGTTGGATCCTATTGGCTAGTATCTTGTTGAGAATTTTTGCATCTATGTTCATCAAGGATATTGGTCTGTAATTCTCCTTTTTGGTGGGGTCTTTGTCTGGTTTTGGAATTAAGGTGATGCTGGCCTCATAGAACGAATTTGGAAGTACTCCATCTCTTTCTATCTTTCCAAACAGCTTTAGTAGAATAGGTATGGTTTCTTCTTTAAACGTTTGATAGAATTCCCCTGGGAAGCCATCTGGCCCTGGACTTTTGTGTCTTGGGAGGTTTTTGATGACTGCTTCAATTTCCTCCCTGGTTATTGGCCTGTTCAGGTTTTCTATTTCTTCCTGTTCCAGTTTTGGTAGTCTGTGGCTTTCCAGGAATGCGTCCATTTCTTCTAGATTGCCTGATTTATTGGCGTATAGCTGTTCATAATATGTTTTTAAATTCATTTGTATTTCCTTGGTGTTGGTAGTGATCTCTCCTTTCTCATTCATGATTTTATTAATTTAAGTCTTCTCTCTCTTCTTTTTAATAAGGCTGGCTAATGGTTTATCTATCTTATTAATTCTTTCAAAGAACCAACTCCTGGTTCTGTTGATCTGTTCCACAGTTCTTCTGGTCTCGATTTGGTTGAGTTCTGCTCGAATCTTAATTAACTCTCTTCTTCTGCTGGGTGTAGCATCTATTTTCTCTAGCTCCTTTATGTGTAAGGTTAGCTTTTGTATTTGAGTTCTTTCCAGTTTTTGAATGGATGCTTGTATTGTGATGTATTTCCCCCTTAGGACTGCTTTTGCTGCATCCCAAAGAGTTTGAACGGTTGCATCTTCATTCTCTTTAGTTTCCATGAATCTTTTTAATTCTTCCTTAATTTCCTGGTTGACCCTTTCATCTTTTAGCAGGATGGTCCTTAACCTTCCAAACTTTTATTAATTTGAGTCTTCTCTCTCTTCCAAACTTCTTGTTGTGATTTAGTTCTCGTGTTTGAGGTCCTTCCAAACTTCTTGTTGTGATTTAGTTCTAATTTCAAGGCATTATGGTCTGAGAATATGCAGGGGACGATCCCAATATTTTGGTATCAGTTCAGACCCGATTTGTGGTCTATACTGGAGAAATTTCCATGTGCACTTGAGAAGAATGTGTATTCAGTTGAGTTTGGATGTAAAGTTCTGTAGATATCTGTGAAATCCATCTGGTCCAGTGTACCATTTAAAGATCTCGTTTCTTTGGAGATGTTGTGCTTAGAAGACCTATCGAGTATAGAAAGAGCTAGTTTGAAGTCACCAGGTATAAGTGTATTATTATCTAAGCATTTCTTCACTTTGGTTATTAATTGATTGATATATTTGGCAGCTCCCATATTCGGGGCATATATATTGAGGATTTTTAGGTCCTCTTGTTGGATAGATCCTTTAAGTATGAGATAGTGTCCCTCTTCATCTCTCACTACAGTCTTTGGGGTAAATTTTAGTTCATCTGATATAAGGATGGCTACCCCTGCTTTCTTTTGAGGACCATTTGAATGGTAATGGTTCTCCAACCTTTTATTTTCAGGCTGTAGGTGTCCTTCTGTCTAAAATGAGTCTCTTGTAGACAGTAATTCGATGGGTCCTGCTTTTTTATCCAGTCTGAAACCCTGCGCCTTTTGATGGGGTCATTAAGCCCGTTCACATTCAGAGTTACTATTGAAAGGTATGAGTTGTCTTCATGATACCTATTCAGTCCCTGTTTTTGTGGATTGTTCCACTGAACTTCTTCTTAAAGGGGAATTTTAAGAGTCCCTTAAAATTTCTTGCAGAGCTGGTTTGGAGGTCACATATTCTTTCAGTTCCTGCCTGTCTTGGAAGCTCTTTATCTCTCCTTCCATTTTGAATGAGAGCCTCGCTGGATAAAGTATTCTTGGTTGCATGTTCTTCTCATTTAGGACCCTGAATATATCCTGCCAGCCCTTTCTGGCCTGCCAGGTGTCTGTGGAGAGGTCTGCTGTTACCCTAATACTCCTCCCCATAAAAGTCAGGGATTTCTTGTCTCTTGCTGCTTTAAGGATCTTCTCTTTATCTTTGGAATTTGCAAGCTTAACTATTAGATGTCGAGGTGTTGAACGGTTTTTATTGATTTTAGGGGGAGAATCTCTCTATTTCCTGGATCTGAATGCCTGTTTCCCTTCCCAGATTAGGATAGTTTTCAGCTATGATTTGTTCAAATACATATTCTGGCCCTCTGTCTCTCGGCGCCCTCTGGGACCCCAATTAAACGTAGGTTTTTCTTCCTCAGGCTGTCGTTTATTTCTCTTAATCTGTCTTCATGGTCTTTTAATTATTTGTATCTTTTTTCCTCAGTTTCCCTCTTTGCCATCAACTTGTCCTCTATGTCACTCACTCGTTCTTCCACCTCGTTAACCCTTGTCGTTAGGACTACTAGTTTGGATTGCATCTCATTCAATTGATTTTTAATTTCTGCCTGATTGGATCTAAATTCTGCAGCCATGAAGTCTCTTGAGTCCTTTATGCTTTTTTCTAGAGCCACCAGTAGCTGTATAATAGTGCTTCTGAATTGGCTTTCTGACACTGAATTGTAATCCAGATTTTGTAACTCTGTGGGAGAGAGGACTGTTTCTGATTCTTTCTTTTGAGGTGAGGTTTTCCTTCTAGTCATTTTGCTCAGAGCAGAGTGGCCAAAACCGAGTTGTATTGGGAAAAGGAGAAAAAGAGAGGAGAGAAAGAAGGAAAGAAAAAAGAAAAAAGGAAGAACAAAAAAGAAAAAAGAGAAAGAAAAAGAAAGGGAAAAAGAGGGTGGGGGAAGCAAACAGAAATCAAAAAGCAAAAAAATAAAAATAAAAATAAAAAAAAAACACACGGGGGAGTATCTTCTGATTCTGTGTACTTTAAGTGCCTTGACTTCCCCTGGAACTGGTCCGTCTAGCTGGTCTTCTGGGGGAGGGGCCTGTTGTGCTGATTTTCAGGTGTTAGCTCTTGGGGGAGCTGCTCAGCCCCCTGCCTGGTGCAGGGCTCAGTGGGGGTTGTTCACCCCGTGAGGCCCCAGGAGGAACAACCGCAGTGGCGGGGCCAGCTCTGGAGCCCTGGAGTCAGCTCCCGCAGTAGCTCCAGAGCTCTCCGTCTGCAGGGCCTGGAGGCCCCGGGCGGGGCCGCTGACGTGCTCAGCTGGGGCAGGAGCGTCCTCGCTGTCCTGGGCCCTCCCGGCCTCTGCCTGTCCCGGGGGAGGCCGGATCCTGGGCTGTCCTGGCGCCCTGTGCTCCGGGGCCTGCGCTGTTGGATTCGCGCTCCCGCCCCGCAGCCCCCTCCGCGGAGCCGCCCCCGAGCCCCCGAGCTGCCCCCGCCCCGCAGCCCCCTCCGCGGAGCCGCCCCCGAGCCCCCCGAGCTGCTCCGGGTCCCGCCGTGCGCGCTGCAGCCCTTAGGGAGCTCGGCGCATCTCCCGGGGCGCAGGTGTCTGTTAGTGTCCCGGGAGCCCGAGGGCATCCCCGCCCTCCCGGGTCCTGCTCCACCTCCCCGCGAGCCCCTTTCCCCCGGGAAGGTCGGTGCAGCTCCTGCTCCTCCGGGACGGGGCTCTCCTGTCCTGGGGACACTCGCCCCGGCCTCAGCCCGGCTCCTCGCGGGCCCCTCCCCCTTGGAGGCCTTTTGTTCCTTTATTTCTTTTTCCCCGTCTTCCTACCTGATAGAAGCGCGAACTCCTCTCACTGTAGCATTCCAGCTGGTCTCTCTTTAAATCTCAGGCCGAATTCGTAGATTTTCAGGATGATTTGAAGGTTATCTAGGTAATTTGGTGGGGACGGGTGATTTGGGGACCCTACTCTTCCTCCGTCTTGCCCACCCCCCCAAATTTTCTTTGAAGATACAACGGAGTTGGTATAGACTTCCTTCTCATTGAAGAGACTCACCCAGGGCAGCCCTCGTGGCGCAGCGGTTTAGCGCCGCCTGCAGCCCAGGGTGTGATCCTGGGGACCCGGGATCGAGTCCCACATCGGGCTTCCTGCATGGGGCCTGCTTCTCCCTCTGCCTGTGTCTCTGCCTCTCTCTCACTCTCTCTGAATGAATAAATAAATAAATCTTTAAAAAAAAAAAAATGAAGAGACTCACCTGTATTTTAAAGTTGATCCTTCTTAAAATGCATTGTGAGTAGGATGGGTGTCTAGACGAGGCGTCTAGAGACACGGATTCAAGTGTTAACTCTCTAACTGGTGAGCAAGGAGGACCTTAGAGGTTTGAACAGATATTGATCATAGGTCTGCCCAATCTTACAGTTCTGTAATTCCATGATCTCTAGTATTTTCTCCACTCAGACATTTTGATGTGAAAATTGTCATTTTATATGGCAGGAGCTCCCACCTGAAAAGCTCGTCACTATTTGCAACTCTACCTTCTAGGCAATAATCAACCTGACTTTTTTTTTCCACCAAAAACATCTCTATTCCTTGTAGCTGCATACCAGGCTGTTCTGTCTCCTAATGTTGTAGTCATTCACAGTTAATTCCATATTGCTGTAGGCTCTGCTTCAGTGGTAATTTAAAGCATTTCTGTGCCTTCACTGTTTGGAGATATCACACTTCAGAACACTGTACTCAAGTTTGTTGAGTGTCCTGCTGCTGTCTCTTCCTCATACATGACCACTGGGCAGAATTGTGTTTTGATGAGCATCCCTTCACTCCTGTTGGTCTGGTTGTTTTCAAGGACTTCATAGTTACTACTCTTTTCCTGTCACTTGATTTTTCAGCTTGGATGACAGGTAACCCAGATGAAATTATTCCAAAAGGTAGATATAATGTCAGCAATTGTCCATGTTTTCTACGCCTGTAAAATATTAGAGAGCACTATTTTTTTTAGTCATTTTTCTGTGGATGGATTTTACTGACACATTAAAGATGTATTATCTGCCAATTTTTCTACATATGTTTCTTCTCTTTCAATTCAGTTCTACTTTTCTTAATCAATTTCTAATAAAACCTAAAAGCAGAATTTCCTGGAAGCTTTCAGTTCCATATTTCCGTAGGATCTGTGCTGGAGATTGCTAATGGAGCTCAACTGCTTTTAGTTTTTGAAACTGCACTGTACAATGCCGATACCACAAAGTGGCCCATTGTCTCCTGCACTCTTCAAGGATACACAAGTCCTGGGTCACTATTGCCATGACTTCTGGTGTTACCTACAATCTATTGAATTTAAGAATTAACAGAAATTTTGGGATGCATGATCCAATTGATATAAACTGTTGGGACCTAGTTGAATATGAAGATACTCAAGAATGTTTGCATTAAAGGAGACATGTCAGGAAACCCACTTATTATCCTTCTTTTACAATGGAAAATGGGTCAAGCAATTCAGAGGAATCAATCAACCTTAGTATATAGGTGACTTTTTATAGTCAACTTCTTCTTACTTAATGTTCCTCTTGACTTTGCCATGTGAATTTTCATGAAATGGGTAAACTTAACTCTTGCTTGTAGGTTCGGATCTCTTCCAGGTTTTGAAGCCAATACTATTACTCTTCAGAGGAAAGATTGTGAGTTTATTTTCCTAGTCTAGAAGACAGAATATGCATTCCCTCTCTCCCAGTAATTACACTTCTATTTCTTTGTCTTTCTTTGAAAGATTTAGAGTAGTTTTCCTGGAACACTGTTAATGTCATTCTCTTAAAAGCATCTTGTCTATCAGACTTGGCTGAATGAATCCATTGCAAAACTAAATCTACACAAATACAGCAAACAAACACACAGCATCAGCTTTTAGAGTAATTTATAGAGTTGTAAGACTATGCAGATAAATTTATTGATTGTTACATTTAGATCTGGTGCAGTTTGATTTATTGGGAATTCCATGAATTGGATTCTACAGTGCATCTTAACTTTTCTAGAGGAAAAAAAATATATATGTATATCTCCTAACAGTCTATCCTGGACATCAGAATCTAGCAGTTTATTTCATATTAATGATTTGTCTCTCCAACAGTGTTTTGACACATCTAAATATTACTTAAAGTCCCAGGAATGTACTCTAATTTCTAGGAGAGATGTTTAACAAAGCCTTGCTAATATTTACATATCTAGCCACTTCAATGTACTTGATAATGCTGTTTCCTAAGACATGGTTGTATTTTAACAGTGCTATATATGGAAGAAATTCTAGTTTAATAATTTGAGATTGTGTTTTTTCTAAAAGAACTCATTTGCATTTAGTTTGTATCACCAGCAGTGTTTTGCTGTGGTCCGTACGCAACTTTCTTATATCAGTTGGGTAACAGTCGTGATAATGAATGTTAGATGTGACATGATATTTCAAGGAAGGTTAATTTGAGCGATTACTGATTTCATCCAGACTCTGGAGCCTCTGTTTGTCAAGAAGGTAATATTTTTAAAAGGATAAAATGCCTTTATGATCTATAATTGTTTCCTTATCAGTTACATTTTTCTAATCTCCTGATTAGCTGGCACTTGGTGCTTAACTTTACATTTTAGCTCGGCAGGGTCCTTTTCAACATTATTACTGCAAAGAAAAATAAAAAATCAAAGTGAATTCTTAGTATTATACTTGAAGCGTTGGAGGTGCAATTGCTGAAGCTGCAGCCAAGCATTGTGCTGTGGAACTAACTCCCAGCTTGGTGCCCAGTCCCTGCTGAGAAGGAAATGTAGGGGAACCAGCAGAGTTTTACTACATCTGCTCCCCGCTGCTAATGAGCTTTAACCTGTTTCATTCTTATTATGCTTACTGTTTAGATATTTTGCTTGCAAAATTAATTCTTTAGCTGAGAGAACACATGAAAGAGGATATGATTTGTAAATTAGGGCTGTTTAAAAATTAAAAGGTATCAGCAAGGGAGATTAAAGGCTATAATGAGCGATATGGTTACTTAATATCAATTCAAGGGCAGCCATGCAGGTGGTAAAGCTGGAGTTGTTTCTCCTCTGCTTCCACTGAAATGTGGGCTATGGCTTCCAGGAGGCACAGTCTCTGTTTTGCATTGGGCATTTGCACCAATATACCCTGTATTTATCAAAGAGATGTAGCAGTATTTTGGGGGTTTGGGTTGTTGTTTTTTTTTTTTTTTTTTTTTTTTGCTTTGAAACTTCCTTGGTTCTCTAAAAGGTGCCAAAGTTTTAGGGATGTGTAGCCTCTGAAAACAATCAGGTTTCAGCACCTGCGTTTTATTATAGCCAAGAACTAATGTACTACCTATTTCCAACTGCTTGTAACCTGCTCCTGGTCGCCTAAACAGGAAGAACAGGAAGAGCTCAAAGAGTAAATAGGCCCTATTTCTTAATGAAATAATAATGATGTCATTTGGGTAGCCACAGAATCTTGCTGTTTACTTTCACACATTCCTTGGTCCCTCACCTTAACTTTTGAAGATAATCATACAGGTATTGTCCATTTTATAGATGTAAGAATGGAAACTTGCAAATGCATGTTGTTTATCATAACCGGATGAAAATTGTCCATGGGTCAGTATAAATCAGTGTACATCCTATTGATGGGGAGTGGGATCCTCAATCTGTAGATTTGCAGAATCATCCTCACCACTCTCATTGTCATCTTTGTCAGTATAAGCCCATAGAGCTATTGACTTCTTGAACAGAAGCTCAAATGTATTAGATTTTCAGCCAAAACTGCACATTAATTTTGGCAATGATATGGTTTGAAACATTCTGCAAAGAAAAGCAAGTTACTCTACTACAGCCCTTCTCAACCTTTTTACTCTTGAAAATGAGAAAAAAATGTTTGCAGATGTCCACTTTGGGTCTGCATTATTTTTTAGTATAATGTTGCTTGCACTTATAGAACTACCTGTGAACTCCTTTACCTACAGCGCTTGTCAGTTCTACAATCAAAACAAATGTGAAGCCAATACAGCTATAATTGAAAGCACCACTTTATTGTGACACATAACTGTAATTTTATTTATTTATTTTTCATAACTGTAATTTTAGTTACAAGTATATACATCTATTTAGAAGGACAATCATTTTAATAATCCTAACGCTGATTAATAAATATTACTAAACAAAGATATTTTATTATATATTTACTTCTTCATACTGCTAATGAGCGACTACAAAATAAGAATTGAGAAGTAGGACTCGTGTAATGTATCTCCTAAACAAATAAATGCTGGCTTCTATGGTATGACTCCTTTTCTGGCTGGCATAGCTAGATTGCAATATGACATGGAGTGACTCATTTCTCCCACTATTTCTCTCTTATGAACCATTGTAAAACCTTCTGTTGAGCAGAATGTCATATCATTTGGCTTCTATTTGGCATGAGGGCATCATTTATATACTAAGTCCATCTAAATTCTTTCCCTGTTAGTGTAAGACAGTTAAAGTAGTACACTACTCCACTGCAATACAATTTCCTGATGTCAAATCATAATTTCAGTTTATTACATAAGTTAAGAAACTCAAGTCTTTCTCTATTAAAATATCTTTCATGGTGAATTTTTACTACAAAGCCAAGTTTTGTCTTTAGAGCTGACAAAAGACCCCAAGGGCAGTAGTAGTGAATGCAAGAACTGCAGTATTTAGTGTCTGTGTTTGCATAAGTTGGTGCCAAATGAACACTTTAACCACTAGGAGCTTTACATGAATCCTGGCATCACCAACGTAACCATGGTCATAAATACAGGCAGCAGTACCCAAATAAAAGGTGATCATCTAAACAACCCTAAAAATGCTTTGTGTTATTCTCGTGACGACCTTGAGATAGGAATTAGTGTTACTCCCATTTTACAGAATAGGAAACTAGGAAGTTAAATGCCTGCCCTGAGATCACACAGCCAACAAGTGGTGGAGCCAGGAGTCAAGCCCTAGTTGTCTGGCTAGTATCAGTGATCTTAATCATTGGAAGAGACAATTGAGAGAAAAATAATGTCAGCACAACTACACTCATTCATTGCTTATTTTGCTAGATTTCCCTTTTTTAATGGAAAATATATAGGAATGGAATTTTTAAAATTACTTTTGTTGCCTACTTTGTTGTAGGCGCAAGTAATATATATGTGTGTATATATTAAAATTTACTAAAATATTGATTTGAAAGGATAAAATGATTTTTTCAAGAAAAAAGTAGACAGATTTATTATTTGACTAATCAAGCTTTATAAAACTCATCAAGCAAAAAAACATATATATTGTGTGCATATATTCTAAAACCAAGTGTCCTCTTTCAGAAAGTATCCAAAAACTGAAAGGAGCCACCCGAGGTTTCTTGTAGTCATTGTAAATTAGAGGAATTTCCTTTTGAATATATTTTAAAGTCTTTCTCAAAACGACCACTTTTTAAATACATTCATTCCCTGACTCATTTATCCATTCATGTGATATCAATTTATTTTTTAAATAACTTTTTTCTGATTATAATAGTAATATGCATTATAATAATAACATAATAATTATAATAGTAGTATGCATAATATTCATTACAGAAATTTGGAAAATTTACTATAATACAAAGAAGGAAATGAAAATCGCCTTCTTCTGTCTCTACCCAAAGCTAAGGACTGGCTAATATTTTGGTGCATTTCTTTTTAAAGATATCCCAGATGTGGTCAGGTACCTTAGGCAGTTTTGCTTTCTGCCCCTGAGCAGAAGTCAACACCTTGGTCACGTTGCCTCAAAGCACACCTACCTTCAGGTGAGAAAAAACAAGGTTTTTCTGAAGTTTTCAGGAGGAGACAAAGGAGGCTACAATATACATTGCACAGAAAAACCGAATAAAAAATTTCCATTAGACATCTGGGTTCTTTGCCAAGCCTCTAATTCCTGTTATCTGTCAATCTCCTCAACTCCTTGTCCATCACTAGCCCTGCCCTCGGCTCTGGCCTCTCTTCTCTCTGTGTCCTCACTTGGAGCTCTTCACTCAGTAAATAAAGGGCCCATCCTAGCATCCTCTATCTTTTATAAGCCACAAAAAACATGTGGGGTTTTTTCTTAGATAATTTTTTACTGTCTCATTCAGATGTGTATGCATATATGTATGTATTTATATGCACACACATATTATATATGCACTTTATTCATATCATACCTACTAGTCTTTGAACTCTTTTTCTCTCACAAAATATATCTTGTTTTCCCTTAAATATCCAAAACACAGTCTTTCATAGTTGTGTAATATTTCATTATGTGATATACTATAATATGCTTGAGTAATATTCTGTTGTTGAATATTTTGATTATTAGCAGTTTTTGCTATTATATATAACACTATGATAAACATCCTATCTAACTCTAGCTATTTTCTTTGTGAACATCTCTAATTATTTTCTTAGAATACATTTCTAAACTCAGAATTTCAGGGTCAAATTGCATGACCATTTCAGAATTTGATATAAATTGCCCTTCAGAAAAGTGTTAGAAAAAGGAAAAGAAAAGAAAAGAAAAGTGTTAGAATGAAAACTCTATTGACCACTTACTTATTGGATACCAGGCTCTATGCTAACTGCTGAGGATTCAAAAATATGTAAGATATTAAAAAGCTATAGTTAGGTATTTGCTTTAATTACATGATAGGCCCTTGCTACTTTCTCTATAAAGCATATTAGAATTTGCGCTCAGTGATATGATTAAGAAGTAGCTGGCTCAGACCTGAATTTATTTTTTAAATGCAAATCTGTATTTGTATGCATTTAAAGCCTTTCTAAGCTTGAAAGCCAACTAAGAAGTTCTAAAAATTTGTCAGCATATTAAACTGTGGGCATATTTCAGTAGCTCTCATTTTCCCCCGAAATGTGCTTTTTTTAAGAAAAAGATAATTGCTTCATATTTATGGATTGAAAGTTATTTTAATTTGGTCTTGAATAGGAGACTGCTATTTCGTTCATATAAATATTATATATCAAAATTACCATTTTAAAACTTGATCACAAATGAATGTCTGTTAAGCCCATGACTTAGCTACTTAACACACCTTTTTTCCTTCTGTTTGGCCACAGTAGACATTTACAGGCCATTTTCAGGATTATCAGAACACAGAGGATATGAAGTGCGATGAAGGGAATTGGCATCAATCTTCTGGGAAAGGCCAAATGACAGTGATGTCTTACATTAGTAGAATAGCCACCTAAGTCGGCAGATACAAAGACCTTCAACCTTATGAATAGAACTTTAAGCTAAATAGCCCTCATCATCACCATGGTTAGGCACAATCATGTACTGTATGTTGTCGTGTATAATCGTGTGTCTTACAAATGCAGAGGGACAGTAGGCACTTTTTACATTTCACATGTCACCTGAAGAACATTATGGCCTGAACTTGGTAGTTCAAACAGTCTGTTGTTTGCAACTAAGGCTTTTAAACAATTCAAATGACAACAGACTTCTTAAAAGACCTTAAAGCTATTGAATGACATACCATAAAGAACTCTGAAAGGCTGGGGAAGCTGGACGACGACAACGCTAGGCCTAGCAGTAGCCAAGCGTTTATATGCCCCTCCTCTTCCTTTATTGCCCATTTTAGATGACTAAGTAGTCCTCATTTCTCCAAGGGTGACAGTACTTCTCTTAGGCCTACATTGGGAGTAGTTATTTTAAAAATACCAAAGACACGCAGTAGTAAGAATATGAACAAACACAGATTTAATTTCAACAGCTCCGGCATGATGATCATACACAATACCTTACATTTTGAAAGGGCTTACCAAAGTAAACCAAAAAAAAAAAAAAAAAAAGTGCTGTGTGTACAGTGGTTTACACATAAGGGCTATCATTTGCTTTCCGGAAATGAACTCCATCCTGGCCTTAAATTCTTATATTTCTACACAGAGTTGAAATGCCAGTTGAAAGCATTGGGAAATTTAAAGTAATTGAGTTAACCACCTCAGACAAAGAGAACATATCTGAAAGTTTGTCTCAGTGTTTGACTTGACCTAAGAGAGTTTCTCTGGGACTTATTTTCTAAACAGTACCCTGGTACCTTGGGCAAGCAAAATGGCCTTTAAGCTTGAATGAATATGTTTTTTTTTTCCCCCTCTAGTGCAAAGCTTCACTATTTCATCTTTTCAAACTCTTTTACTGCACTCAGTAAGGAATTATATTGACAAGCACAGAATTTATCTCCTAGAGGAGAATGCTATGCGTCTGTTAAGTGCTAATATAACATTTATGTGTTGGTGCCTTAATAATAGCCCCAGCTTACCTAATGAAAGTTGAAAGCAAACAGTACTCTCTGAGATTTTATTATGACTGAAGTGACTGCAATTTGAGGCAAATTATCCCTATTTTTGTTCCCATATCAAAAACAGAGATGCTAAAGCAATTGCTACATGTTTGGTATGGAATTAGGTTCCACTCTCATTAATCTACAAGGAAGACCATTTTTCATGTAAACAGCTCATGAGGGTCAGAGAGAAGAGCTGTTTCTGTGAAAAATGCTTGTCAATAACTTTGTGAGTGAATTTTGAAATAAAGTGTCTGTAACCTGTCATTATTCCTTCCTCTTAAAGTCGAGAGTGAGTGGATGAAAATTGAGTATGTGAATTGAAAGCAGGTTGAGTGTTATGGCCTTATCGACTTCAGGTAAAATGACTGTTTTAACTTGTTATTATTTTTCCATTCAGAGGTCAGGCAATGTACAGTATTACCAGCATAGACTGCAGTGTAAGCAAATTGGTATACAAAAAGGCTATTACCCACACTCACAAAGCAGAGGAAAGTATAAGTAAGTAGTATCAAGTGAACTCATGATCTCTACAAAAACGAAACAACCAACAGTGTTTGGAAAAAGAAAAGCATGGGCCTGTAGATAGAAAGAACCTAGGAGGAAGAAAATATAAACCTGTTTAAATAAAGGTGCCTATGTTTAGAAGACAGATAAGAAATACGCATGTTAGTGACTATTTTTAAAAATCACATATTAATCGTATTTGTTTTGCAAAGAATTATGGGACCTGAATACTAAATGTTAGATACCCCAACTCTACGTGTCACCTTAAATTCTTTCCTGCCTGAGATCAGCTTAAAAGTAATTAGCTTCTGATTTTTCAAGTCCATCCAATGTATTCTTATCAAAAGCAAAACACTGCTGTGGTCTTTCGCTTTAGAAAAAGAAAATCGATGAGGCTTCAAAACATCAAAAACCCTTTTTTTGCCTTCTAGATTTTACTTCTAATTCTGAAGGACAGCTTAAGAGTTTAGTGTGGCTGCTTTAGGTTTGCAAGAAAAGTATCTTTTTGTCAAGTAACCTCAGGCCCATTGAAAGCATATATTTAAAACCATTGTTCAAATAGTTTATTGTTCTGTTTCAGAAGACTAGTGTTTTTGTCTTTAATACCAATTCTTAGAGACTCTATTTTAGACTCTGTTGGTCAGAAAGTAAGCAGATTGGCCTAGACATTAAAGAAGTTATGAAAGGACTCAATGATCAAAAGCAAGTTTAGGGGGAGAAAGGGTCACATCTAATTTTGAAGACATGTTCTTATGTCTATTCATCAAATCCCCATCATGTAAAAAGGTTTGGGTTTTTTTTTTTGCTTCCAAACAATTATTTTGGCTTTGAAATAATAATAATGACCTAAGATAAAAGAAATATATTGGCATTTCTCTGCTTCATATTTGCTAGTCTATTCATGTTTTAAACATTCACTGATCGGACCCTGCTGATCATAATAATACAAAAGCTTCAGGGGAGACCTCCTTCATCTAGTGAGGAAGAGAATCAGGAGATAGCTAAGTTGCCATGCCAATGCTGGGAGAATGGAAAGCTCTGTGGGGGCAAGGATTTTATCAGTTTCTGATCAGCAACATCTCCTATCTCCCAAACCACTACCAGGCACAGAGCGGACACCTGGCAGTTATTTGGTGGATGCTGAATGGCTGTGACTGGGGCACACACAGTGCATTTAAGAGACTGTGGAAAATTCAGGCAAGGCTTTCCTAGTGAAAGATAGGTCTGACCTCAAAAACAAGGCAGATGGAGTTGAAGCAATTCCTTCTGTATAAGGGAGTAGAGAGTTTCAAAAATGAAGCTGAAATAGAGTTGGAGGAATGGCTGTTAATTGTACGTGGTTCCTGCAGTGAGTGAGGGGTGCACACGTACAGTTGATTGAGATAAATAGAGACCAAATCCTGAAGGGCCTCGTAAGCCACGCTAAGGAACTTGAATGTTAGATCCAAAAACCACTGTGTGATATTAAGCAAGCAGGGGCTTAAAAAAAAAGGCATATACATCTTAGAAAAAATTACATTGGCTGAAGGGTGGCAAATGGATTGAAGAAGACTGGAAACAGGTAAGAAGACCCATTAGGAGGCTTCACAGAAATCTAAGCAATAAAAAAATAACAGTGACCTAAATTAAGGTAAATGTAAAGAGACAGAACGAATAGGCATATTTAAGTGATTTTAAGAGGCTAGAGATGAAAGACTTAGCTGATGCTTGGAATGAGCTTGGGAGAGGTTGATAAAAAAAAGAGAAACAAGGACGAGGCATAGTCCTCCAGCCTTGGGAACCAAGTAGATACCATTTCCCAAAAGAAGGAAGAGGTATTGGGTAGGGAAAGGGCCAGTCGGTTTTTGGATATACTGAGTTGTTTAAAGCATCTTGTCGGAGGAGGGGCAAGATGGCAGAAGACTAGGGTCCCCAAATCACCCGTCCCCACCAAATTACCTAGATAACCTTCAAATCATCCTGAAAATCTACGAATTTGGCCTGAGATTTAAAGAGAGAACAGCTGTAACGCTACAGTAAGAAGAGTTCGTGCTTCTATCAGGTAGGAAGACGGGGAAAAAGAAATAAAGAAACAAAAGGCCTCCAGGGGGAGGGGCCCGCGAGGAGCCGGGCTGAGGCCGGGGCGAGTGTCCCCAGGACAGGAGAGCCCCGTCCCGGAGGAGCAGGAGCTGCACCGACCTTCCCGGGGGAAAGGGGCTCGCGGGGAGGTGGAGCAGGACCCGGGAGGGCGGGGATGCCCTCGGGCTCCCGGGGACACTAACAGACACCTGCGCCCCGGGAGATGCGCCGAGCTCCCTAAGGGCTGCAGCGTGCACGGTGGGACCCGGAGCAGCTCGAGGGGCTCGGGGGCGGCTCCGCGGAGGGGGCTGCGGGGCGGGAGCAGCTGGGGGGGCTCGGGGGCGGCTCCACGGAGGGGGCTGCGGGGCGGGAGCAGCTCGGGGGGCTCGGGGGCGGCTCCGCGGAGGGGGCTGCGGGGCGGGGGCAGCTCAAGGGGCTCGGGGGCGGCTCCGCGGAGGGGGCTGCGGGGCGGGGGCAGCTCGGGGGGCTCGGGGGCGGCTCCGCGGAGGGGGCTGCGGGGCGGGAGCAGCTCGGGGGGGCTCGGGGGCGGCTCCTCGGAGGGGGCTGCGGGGCGGGAGCGCAAATTCACCAGCGCAGGCCCCGGAGCACAGGGCGCCGGGACACACCCAGGATCCGGCCTCCCCCGGGACAGGCAGAGGCCGGGAGGGCCCAGGACAGCGAGGACGCTCCTGCCCCAGCTGAGCAGATCAGCGGCCCCGCCCGGAGCCTCCAGGCCCTGCACACGGAGAGCTCCGTGGTTACTGCGGGGGCTGACTCCAGGGCTCCAGAGCTGGCCCCGCCACTGCGGTTGTTCCTCCTGGGGCCTCACTGGGTGAACAACCCCCACTGAGCCCTGCACCAGGCAGGGGCTGAGCAGCTCCCCCAAGTGCTAACACCTGAGAATCAGCACAACAGGCCCCTCCCCCAGAAGACCAGCTAGACGGACCAGTTCCAGGGGAAGTCAAGGGACTTAAAGTACACAGAATCAGAGGATACTCCTGCGTGTTTTTTTGTTTTTTGGGGTTTTTTTTTGCTTTTTGCTTTGTTTGCTTCCCCCACCCCCCTTTTTATCCTTTCTTTCTCTTTCTCTTTTTATTCTTTTTTTCTTTATTCTTCCTTTTTTCTTTTTTCTTTTTCTCTTTTCCTTCCTTCTTTCTCTCCTCTCTTTTTCTTCTTTTCCCAATACAACTCGTTTTTGGCCACTCTGCACTGAGCAAAATGACTAGAAGGAAAACCTCACCTCAAAAGAAAGAATCAGAAACAGTCCTCTCTCCCACAGAGTTACAAAATCTGGATTACAATTCAGTGTCAGAAAGCCAATTCAGAAGCACTATTATACAGCTACTGGTGGCTCTAGAAAAAAGCATAAAGGACTCAAGAGACTTCATGACTGCAGAATTTAGATCCAATCAGGCAGAAATTAAAAATCAATTGAATGAGATGCAATCCAAACTAGTAGTCCTAACGACAAGGGTTAACGAGGGGGAAGAACGAGTGAGTGATATAGAAGACAAGTTGATGGCAAAGAGGGAAACTGAGGAAAAAAGAGATAAACAATTAAAAGACCATGAAGATAGATTAAGGGAAATAAATGACAGCCTGAGGAAGAAAAAGCTACATTTAATTGGGGTTACCGAGGGCGCCGAAAGGGCCAGAGGGCCAGAATATGTATTTGAACAAAACATAGCTGAAAACTATCCTAATCTGGGAAGGGAAACAGGCATTCAGATCCAGGAAATAGAGAGATCCCCCCCCCCCAAAAATCAATAAAAACCATTCAACACCTCGACATCTAATAGTTAAGCTTGCAAATTCCAAAGATAAAGAGAAGATCCTTAAAGCAGCAAGAAACAAGAAATCCCTGACTTTTATGGGGAGGAGTATTAGGGTAACAGCAGACCTCTCCACAGACACCTGGCAGGCCAGAAAGGGCTGGCAGGATATATACAGGGTCCTAAATGAGAAGAACATGCAACCAAGAATACTTTATCCAGCGAGGCTCTCATTCAAAATGGAAGGAGAGATAAAGACCTTCCAAGACAGGCAGGAACTGAAAGAATATGTGACCTCCAAACCAGCTCTGCAAGAAATTTTAAGGGACTCTTAAAAGTCCCCTTTAAGAAGAAGTTCAGTGGAACAATCCACAAAAACAAGGACTGAATAGATTTCATGATGACACTAAACTCATATCTGTCAATAGTAACTCTGAACGTGAATGGGCTTAATGACCCCATCAAAAGGCGCAGGGTTTCAGACTGGATAAAAAGCAGGACCCAGGGAACCCTGGGTGGCGCAGTGGCTTAGCGCCTGCCTTTGGCCCAGGACGCGATCCTGGAGACCCGGGATCGAATCCCACGTCGGGCTCCCGGTGCATGGAGCCTGCTTCTCCCTCTGCCTATGTCTCTGCCTCTCTCTCTCTCTCTGTGTGACTATCATAAATAAATAAAAAAATTTAAAAAAAAAAAAAAAGCAGGACCCATCGAATTACTGTCTACAAGAGACTCATTTTAGACAGAAGGACACCTACAGCCTGAAATTAAAAGGTTGGAGAACCATTTACCATTCAAATGGTCCTCAAAAGAAAGCAGGGGTAGCCATCCTTATATCAGATAAACTAAAATATACCCCGAAGACTGTAGTGAGAGATGAAGAGGGACACTATATCATACTTAAAGGATCTATCCAACAAGAGGACTTAACAATCCTCAATATATATGCCCCGAATGTGGGAGCTGCCAAATATATCAATTAATAACCAAAGTGAAGAAATGCTTAGATAATAGTACACTTATACTTGGTGACTTCAAACTAGCTCTTTCTATATTCGATAGGTCTTCTAAGCACAACATCTCCAAAGAAACGAGAGCTTTAAATGATACACTGGACCAAATGGATTTCACAGATATCTACAGAACTTTACATCCAAACTCAACTGAATACACATTCTTCTCAAGCGCACATGGAACTTTCTTCAGAATAGACCACATATTGGGTCACAAATCGGGTCTGAACCAATACCAAAAGATTGGGATCGTCCCCTGCATATTCTCAGACCATAATGCCTTGAAATTAGAACTAAATCACAACAAGAAGTTTGGAAGAGAGAGAAGACTCAAATTAATAAAAGTTTGGAAGGTTAAGGACCATCCTGCTAAAAGATGAAAGGGTCAACCAGGAAATTAAGGAAGAATTAAAAAGATTCATGGAAACTAAAGAGAATGAAGATGCAACCGTTCAAACTCTTTGGGATGCAGCAAAAGCAGTCCTAAGGGGGAAATACATCACAATACAAGCATCCATTCAAAAACTGGAAAGAACTCAAATACAAAAGCTAACCTTACACATAAAGGAGCTAGAGAAAATAGATGCTACACCCAGCAGAAGAAGAGAGTTAATTAAGATTCGAGCAGAACTCAACCAAATCGAGACCAGAAGAACTGTGGAACAGATCAACAGAACCAGGAGTTGGTTCTTTGAAAGAATTAATAAGATAGATAAACCATTAGCCAGCCTTATTAAAAAGAAGAGAGAGAAGACTTAAATTAATAAAATCATGAATGAGAAAGGAGAGATCACTACCAACACCAAGGAAATACAAATGAATTTAAAAACATATTATGAACAGCTATACGCCAATAAATCAGGCAATCTAGAAGAAATGGACGCATTCCTGGAAAGCCACAAACTACCAAAACTGGAACAGGAAGAAATAGAAAACCTGAACAGGCCAATAACCAGGGAGGAAATTGAAGCAGTCATCAAAAACCTCCCAAGACACAAAAGTCCAGGGCCAGATGGCTTCCCAGGGGAATTCTATCAAACTTTTTTTTTTTTAATTTTTATTTATTTATGATAGTCACAGAGAGAGAGAGAGAGAGGCAGAGACACAGGCAGAGGGAGAAGCAGGCTCCATGCACTGGGAGCCCGATGTGGGATTCGATCCCGGGTCTCCAGGATCGCGCCCTGGGCCAAAGGCAGGCGCCAAACCGCTGCGCCACCCAGGGATCCCTCTATCAAACGTTTAAAGAAGAAACCATACCTATTCTACTAAAGCTGTTTGGAAAGATAGAAAGAGATGGAGTACTTCCAAATTCGTTCTATGAGGCCAGCATCACCTTAATTCCAAAACCAGACAAAGACCCCACCAAAAAGGAGAATTACAGACCAATATCCCTGATGAACATGGATGCAAAAATTCTCAACAAGATACTAGCCAATAGGATCCAACAGTACATTAAGAAAATTATTCACCATGACCAAGTTGGATTTGTCCCCAGGACACAAGGCTGGTTCAACACTCATAAAACAATCAATGTGATTCATCATATCAGCAAGAGAAAACCCAAGAACCATGTGATCCTCTCATTAGATGCAGAGAAAGCATTTGACAAAACACAGCATCCATTCCTGATCAAAACTCTTCAGAGTATAGGGATAGAGGGAACATTCCTCAGCATCTTAAAAGCCATCTACGAAAAGCCCACAGCAAATATCATTCTCAATGGGGAAGCACTGGGAGCCTTTCCCCTAAGATCAGGAACAAGACAGGGATGTCCACTCTCACCACTGCTATTCAACATAGTACTGGAAGTCCTAGCCTCAGCAATCAGGCAACAAAAAGACATTAAAGGCATTCAAATTGGCAAAGAAGAAGTCAAACTCTCCCTCTTCGCCGATGACATGATACTCTACATAGAAAACCCAAAAGCCTCCACCCCAAGATTGCTAGAACTCATACAGCAATTTGGTAGCGTGGCAGGATGCAAAATCAATGCCCAGAAGTCAGTGGCATTTCTATACACTAACAATGAGACTGAAGAAAGAGAAATTAAGGAGTCAATCCCATTTACAATTGTACCCAAAAGCATAAGATACCTAGGAATGAACCTAACCAAAGAGGTAAAGGATCTATACCCTAAAAACTACAGAACACTTCTGAAAGAAATTAAGGAAGACACAAAGAGATGGAAAAACATTCCATGCTCATGGATTGGCAGAATTAATATTGTGAAAATGTCAATGTTACCCAGGGCATTTTACATGTTTAATGCAATCCCTATCAAAATACCATGGACTTTCTTCAGAGAGTTAGAACAAATTATTTAAAGATTTGTGTGGAATCAGAAAAGACCCCGAATAGCCAGGGGAATTTTACAAAAGAAAGCCATATCTGGGGGCATCACAATGCCAGATTTCAGGTTGTACTACAAAGCTGTGGTCATCAAGACAGTGTGGTACTGGCACAAAAACAGACACATAGATCAGTGGAACAGAATAGAGAACCCAGAAGTGGACCCTGAACTTTATGGTCAACTAATATTCGATAAAGGAGGAAAGACTATCCACTGGAAGAAAGACAGTCTCTTCAATAAATGGTGCTGGGAAAATTGGACATCCACATGCATGAAAGAATGAAACTAGAATAAGAATGAAACTAGACCACTCTCTTGCACCAGACACAAAGAGAAACTCAAAATGGATGAAAGATCTAAATGTGAGACAAGATCCCATCAAAATCCTAGAGGAGAACATAGGCAACACCCTTTTTGATCTCGGCCACAGTCACTTCTTGCAAGATACATCCATGAAGGCAAAAGAAACAAAAGCAAAAAATGAACTATTGGGACTTCATCAAGATAAGAAGCTTTTGCACAGCAAAGGATACAGTCAACAAAACTCAAAGACAACCTACAGAATGGGAGAAGATATTTGTAAATGACGTATCAGATAAAGGGCTAGTTTCCAAGATCTATAAAGAACTTCTTAAACTCAACACCAAAGAAACAAACAATCCAATCATGAAATGGGCAAAAGACTTGAACAGAAATCTCACAGAGGAAGACATAGACATGGCCAACATGCACATGAGAAAGTGCTCCGCATCACTTGCCATCAGGGAAATACAAATCCAAACCACAATGAGATCCCACCTCACACCAGTGAGAATGGGGAAATTAACAAGGCAGGAAACCACAAATGTTGGAGAGGATGCGGAGAAAAGGGAACCCTCTTGCACTGTTGGTGGGAATGTGAACTGGTGCAGCCACTCTGGAGAACTGTGTGGAGGTTCCTCAAAGAGTTAAAAATAGACCTGCCCTACGACCCAGCAATTGCACTGTTGGGGATTTACCCCAAAGATTCAGATGCAATGAAACGCCGGGACACCTGCACCCCGATGTTTCTAGCAGCAATGTCCACAATAGCCAAACTGTGGAAGGAGCCTCGGTGTCCATCGATAGATGAATGGATAAAGAAGATGTGGTTTATGTATACAAAGGAATATTCCTCAGCCATTAGAAACGACAAATACCCACCATTTGCTTCAACGTGGATGGAACTGGAGGGTATTATGCTGAGTGAAGTAAGTCAGTCGGAGAAGGACAAACATTATATGTTCTCATTCATTTGGGGAATATAAATAATAGTGAAAGGGAATATAAGGGAAGGGAGAAGAAATGTGTGGGAAATATCAGAAAGGGAGACAGAACGTAAAGACTGCTAACTCTGGGAAACGAACTAGGGGTGGTAGAAGGGGAGGAAGGGCGGGGGGTGGGGGTGAATGGGTGATGGATACTGAGGGGGACACTTGATGGGATGAGCACTGGGTGTTATTCTGTATGTTGGTAAATTGAACACCAATTTAAAAATAAATAAATAAATAAAGCATCTTGTCGTCAGAACCGAGGTTTTTTTTCCTGTCCCCTCCTTCTTGTAGTCTCAGACTAGATTTATGCAAATCCATTACAAATGCATGAAAGAAATCCAAGCACCTATAACAGTAGTTATAGGCATACGTTTCTTACATCCACAACAAATTGCATTTTTCAATATAAAAATATTCTTCTTTACTCATGAAAGTCTTTATGAGATGTAAAGGTATACAAAAAACAGTTTCTAAGAGTTAAGTTATGGTCATGACCCTGAATTGTGACTAGTCCATGAAAAGCATGACACCACACACTAAGTCACCACAGATGATGTGCTGTGCCCTAGGTGTATCTGCATAGATAAATACACTTCAGTATTTTTGCATTTACAGTTGGATGACATGCTAAAGTAATACCTTGAATTGAATGTATATGGCCACACATAGTTTTGAATGCCATGTAATTTTTTCCTCTTTTCTCTCTTGGTTCTTCCAAACACGTTGAAGTGAAGACACAGAGCTATTCAGAATCCAAACATAACATGGCTATAAGGGCAAAACTCACTAAGTGGTAATTATGGGCAACACCTATTAATTAGTTAATTAATAACCAGTAAACTGAAACACTTTATATATTCCCTGTATTTATATCTATTTCCACTTATTACATAATTATTTAATTTGCTAAAAATTTACTGAAGTGTGTATGCAGAAACCTAATGAGGTTTCTGAAATACTAGCGGGTCCATTTTGACATTAACATCCTGCTTGTTTTCTTTTCTTTTTTTCTTTTTTTTTAAAGATTTTATTTATTTATTCGTGAGAGACACAGGGAGGCAGAGACACATGCAGAGGGAGAAGCAGGCTCCGAGCGGGGAGCCCGATGTAGGACTTGATCCCAGGACCCCAGGATCAGGTCCCGAGCCAAAGGCAGACCGTTCAACTGCTGAGCCACCCAGGTGTCCCTGCTTGTTTTCTTTTATGCCAGGAAGAACACGAGTGTCCTGGCAATGCCAATGACATAGGTCATATCCTGGAGGTAGTGATAGTTCTCGGTGTCCCCAGAGATGTTGTGATGGAGTGAAGGGCCACTGCAGAGCCAATGAGCCACTTAGGAGGAGCCACTTTACTTTGAAGAAGCTGAGGGTCTTCAAATTGAAGGCAAAGCATCCAGGTTGTCATCCAGGACTCACATACCCCTTTCCTTGAGATGCACATCACCTTCTACTTCCTCACCGGATTCAAACAGGGTGCTGGGAGACCTGATGTCTGTGTTTCCAGCAGCAAGAAGACTCGGAAGACAGCCTACCGCCAGGCCCTGTTGTAGAGATTCTATTAAAGAGAGAGCCTTGGGGCTGCAGTCCTCCAGGCAGGTAAGGGAGCTGTTAGAAGCCGAAAGGAAGTGCAGACTGAACCGGCCTGGTGCCTGCCTGTGGGAGGAGAGAGCCAGCCTGAGCAGTCCTGCTGGCGCTGCCTTGCTCCCAGCCGCTCGGTGGGGCGCCAGCCTCACTCCGGCCCTTCCCTTGGCCCTTCTAGGCACACTGCCGCACACTGCCGCACTCGGAGCGACGCAAGGTGTTGAATGTGCTCTTTTCATCTACTGGGCCCTGTGTTCTATTCCAAGCCATGTTGCACACACGATGCACAGACGGAACCGTGAGGAGGCGCGGGCGCTCGGTACTCCGGGTGCTGACCGCGGGGACGGCCCGGTGCTGACCGCGGGGACCCCCCAGGTGCTGACCGCGGGGACGGCCCGGTGCTGACCGCGGGGACGGCCCGGTGCTGACCGCGGGGACCCCCCAGGTGCTGACCGCGGGGACCGCTCGGTGCTGACCGCGGGGACCGCCCGGTGCTGACCGCGGGGACCGCCCGGTGCTGACCGCCCAACACACACCGCCCACCGATGGCCACAGTCTCGCCCCCAAACCAGCCCAGACTCAAGCGGGAGCTCCACCCCTCGTGCTCCCAAAGCATTAGACTTAAAGGGCTGTGATTCTCCCCAGGAGAGCGGCCGCGCGCTGGGGCCTCCCACGGGCCTTCCACCGGGGGCTGGAGCCCGGGGGCACCGGGTCCTCCTGAACCTGGTCGTGCTCTGCCCCGGAGTCAGACTCAAGGCCTAGCAGCCTCCCGCTGGAACAGCACCGGGCGGGAAGTTCTCACTCTTCCCAGGCAGGTGGAAGATTCTGGTTTTCATTGGAGCAGCCTCATGTAAACAGTAGTGACTGGATTTGCCTGGAACAATCAATCCCAGTGTGATGTACTATTTCTTTACCGTATTAGCCTAAATTGTGTACAAAGCCCCTTAGTGGGTTTTAAAATGCAGCCGTACCTCAGGCCTCGCCGTAGGTGTATTTTAAATCAATATTTGCAAATTGAATTGTGCTTTGAACGTTTTATGGAAGTGAGCTTTTAAAATGCATCATTTCCTATATCAGATATTTCTAAAGTAAAGTGAATAACTGTCTCCTCATTTATCTTTGGTTTACATACAAATTTTAATACACTGAATCTGTCTAAAGCCAGACCCTTTCTGTAATTCACTTCTCTTTTGGGTCGTGGGTGATTGGTTTTTGTTCTTGTTTTGTTTCGTTCTGTTTTTGCAGGCTAAACGAAATTATGCCAACCCCGCGGTGCTGTTTTCCTTATACTGTATGGAAGAGAGCAAGTCACAGATGGCACTGGTCACCATCCCATGATGGATCACCTGGCCCCTGAGTAGGTAGTTAGGTATAGAATCCTCATTATCTGACTTCTGGCTCGATGTCCTTTTCACGGTTACAGTGTCTGCCGCAAGAAGAAAAGGAAAATAGGTATACAGAAAACAGAGAAGCGGCTACTTACACATGTCATTAGGAAGCCTATCGATGACTTTGAAATTGGCTCATAAAGGGAAAAACAGAGACTGTCCTAATAAACTCAGTGCCTGATGAGCATAACTAAATCTTTTTGCAGCCTTGGGATTTCTATAGTTTAATCCTTTGTGAAATAAAATACACCACAATGGCTGTAACACACCACTTTGTGACAATCTTACCTTTGAGAAAATACTACATATGTCTTTATAAAAATAATTCTGGAATACCTCTTAGTACCTGTATGCTAGTATTAAAAGTCAAGGTCTATATATTCACATTTTCATGAATATGAATATCAAATATTTATTGACCTGTATTAATTTAATAATGTAAAAGATGATGCTCTAAGATCCTGGTATCCTCTTTTATCCCCACTCAATCTGAAGCAATACCAGAAGGAAATTCCACTTGACATTCTTTAATATATTCAAAACATAAAATAAAGAAGGCAATGAAAATATAGTAAACAGTAGACTCCTTTCATTTAGAAGGGAAGGAAGAAACATAGAGCCTGAAAGAATCTGTGGTTGTTCTATGAGAACTAGTCTTAGGAAAAAAAAAAAAAATCAACCTGGTAAGACATATTTACTTTCTGCAGCATTCCTACTTGATTGCTGACATTCCACAATCTCATGATATTTTGAATGCATTATACTCATTCTGTTTGAAAAAGAAATTAACATGTATTTAAATAGTGCAGTTTTGTGAGGGAGAGGAACCGTGCCCATGTGTGTTAAGCTAATGACACTGGGTGCAGAATGAGTCATCGTGGTTTTTATTTATTCATTCATCCTCAGATCCTTTTAAAAGTCTCCAAGGCCCTAATGACCATCATCATTATCATCAGTAAAAACTGCTTTCTGGTGAAAAGGCAATCGGCATTAAATTTAGAGGCAGCATTAAATTATCAGTAAAGAGGACCTGAAATAGTACTGCACACACAACCCTGGACACAAGATGCCGGAAATTCGTAGAGCGCCAGTCAGGCAGTCTTCCTGATTAAGTTTGTGACCGAGATGTACTCTTGTCCTTTACAAGGCAATATCATTTAGCTCAGGAGAAAATAAAGTACAGGCCAGTTTCTACACTCCCGTGTTGAAGGTTATTAAGTCAAAGATAGCAGTCATAACAAAGTCCTCAATTATGAATCAAGTTTTAAGAATTATCAGCATCAAAACTTTATTCCAAGCATTTCTCCTCCCTTAGAGTTTCTTGCATGTAATAAAGAAAGACTGGCTAGTGAGTGGGTGAGAAAATATCAGTGGGAAATATTTTGAATTAAACCCTATGAAATCCAAAAAAAAATAAAAAAAAAATAAAAAAAAAATAAAAAAAAAAATAAACCCTATGAAATCCTGTCTCTGAGCTCTGTTATAAATGTCCCATTGTCACTCAGCAAGTACAGCAAAGGCTTTACCTTCTCTGTATAACTTCCAGGAACAGAATTGGAACTAGCTTCCAAAGGCCAAGGCCCACTCATCTGGAGAGAAACATAGGGTGGCATCTGGAAGTACGAGAGAGGTAGGACCTTGTGAGCAATCCGGAGGTTTCCATGTCCTTCCCCCACCCACAGTTCCCTTGCAGTTTGGATGGTCCGTGCAGTTCAGAGGTTGTCAGGAAGAGAGCCGGACAGGCAAGGTGACTTCGTGTCACAGTGGAAACTGTCGGTTAGTGCCCCGGGTTCACAATCTGGGACGAGGCTGTCAGAGATCCTTCTCCGCTGCAAACAATCCACTCCCTGAAACTCTCTGAGCCACCAGATTTCTGATTTTGAAGCGGCTGGTCAGGTATTCACACTGTCTGCTTTGCAAAACCAAGTACAACAACAGTCATAAGATCCCATGATAAAACCAAAGGCATACCATGCAACGTAAGATGTAGTTTTTAGTACAGGCTACTACGGACAATTTCCCAATTCTCGAATGTGGTTCTTGTTTAATGTGGTCAGACTTCTCTATATCAAGAGTGACCTTTCTTGGGGCCCCTGGGTGGCTCTGTGGTTGAGCGTCTGCCTTCGGCTCAGGGCATGACCCCAGGGTCCTGGGATGGAGTCCCACATGGGGCTCCCCATAGGGAGCCTGCTTCTCCTTCTGCCAGTGTCTCTGCCTCCCTCTCTGTGTCTCTCATGAATAAACAAATAAAATCTTAAAAAAAAAAAAAAGTGACCTATTTAAAAAAAAAAAAAAAAAAAACTGGCAATTTCTTCAAAGCTTCAGTGTCCGTTTCTGTGAAATGGAAAAACGAACTAGCCTTGTCCACATATATGCAGCTACTGTTGATCCATCGAGACAATGTGCATAGCAGTGTTTCTGTTCCTTGTCAAGTATTGTACCGATGCCAGGTATTACTCTCGCGTTTGCTCTTATTCTTCTGAGATACCTAGTGGCTTTAGAGAGGGAAGCATTGAGGCTTCATCTCTATCACATCCTGTGATAAACAGGCTTTTGTTTGCCCCATAATTTAAAAGCCAAGTTTAAAGATTTGTCTAGTTCTATTGTTGATCTTTATAAATAGATTTCCCTAAGGCAGGCATATACCGAAATAGGAAAGGAATTCATGTTTATGAACACTCTTCACCCTTCTGCCGACTTAGTACCTCTAAAAAACAGAAAACGTTTCCTTCCCTGATCAGAATCTCCCTTCTATTGCCTTTTGCAAAGCATTTATTTCCCTTGAGTTCCTCTTTCCTGATGCTTGAGTGACAGGATTTTCAACTTCCAGGACGCTCCCTCCCTTCACAGAGCAGACTGACCAGTTCCTCCTCCCAGCTGGCAGACTTGTGGTGGGGTCCCCTAGGGAAAAGAGTTCTACATCTTGACACTTTTCAATATTCTTTTTTGTTCTGATTCTTATCATCAGAATCCAAGCAGTACTTTTTTTTTTTTTTTTTAACAACTATGAACAAAGCGTAGGTGGGGTTTCTTTTTGCATTCTTCTCTTGCACTGCAGGATCCTTATAAATCTTTTGTGCAGGTGTTGTGTAACGGTTAGTTGAGTTTCTTTTGGTACCAACCCTCAGGAATGAACCGTTGTCAAGTTTTTTAACTCTATAAAACGTTAATGGAGGCCTGGGTGAGATGTATTTCTGAGATTAATGGTTTTGAAGTGAAGAGATCATTCTTAAACATTGGTTTCAAAAGTCAAATAATGCTCTTCGTTGTTATCAATTTTAGATATATATTAAGAAGCCTAGTACATAGAAGCTCTCACAATGTTGTTTTGATAATAATTTGATTGTTTTTATTACTACAAGACCTCAAATTATTTGAGATGAGATGTATAATAGTTGAACTTTGTAGACACAGAATTATACCGATCTGTGGGAGTTTCTGGACAACACAAAGCTTTTTAAATCTTATATACTCTACAGAGTTCTGAAGTGAAGCTGCAGTCCGGAGACTTAGGTTGTTCAGAATTATACACTAAGATTACCTGGCTGAGTAGACTTGGGTCTTCTAGTTATCGCAATGACTTAACTAAACACATGTAAACTAATTAAAAATTTAAGAACTGTTTGCAGTTAAAATAACTTCAGGGCTCCACATTTGCTCCATCTCACTGTTGTAGGAGCAAAAGATTCTAACCCTCAAAACAAACTAAGTTGAGTGCTGGCAAATTCAATTTCATAAGCATCTACAAGCATATTCATACAGAATAAAAATTATGTAGAATAATATGACCTTCAATATCTCTAGCTATGAAACTTGGAATGATAAAAATCAGGAAGTCTTTATTGTTACTGATACATGTGAAGGCTTCCCCACTGATCCCCTCCTTGGCAAACTTTTATATATATATTTTTTAATTAATTCTTCTTCATAAAACTAATTTTAGTTTCCCACAAATAAATCAAAGGGTGTTTTCTGCCAGAGTGACCATATAATAAGATGAAGCATTGTTTCAGCTACACAAAATTGAGAATTCGATTTTATAAATACTTTTTGGAGTACAAAGATTCATAAGACAAAATCCCTGCCCATTAACAGTATGTCTTAGAATAACGAGGGGATATGTAATGAAGGAGTTAGACTGAGAGCTCGAGTCAGTTTGTGTGGCTTTATTTGGGTGATCCTAATAATCCTGAATATTAATCTGGAAGAAGGCCCGTAGAGCATTTCTGTGTCACTCATTCTTTTATCCAGAGTTGGAATAGACTCCACTTAGAGAAAATCTTATGTATGTAAACCTACCAAACAGGTAAATTTTAGGAAAAGGGATAAACTTATTCCACTGTAAAATAGGGGGGAAGGGGGTGGGCTCTTTTCTAAAAGATTCATTGTCAAGGTCATTTAAATAGCAAATGCCTATAGTGACACTAGCATAGAATTAATCTTGTAACAATTTGATTTAATTCAATTTTCCAAAAACGATAGTCCATAAGACCAAAGCCAAGAATGGTGATAGCTGCAGAGTGAACATTCCCTAATAAGAAGACATCTTTGAAAGGTAGACATATTTGGTTGGCATTGTCAACTGTTAAACTGACAATACACTTGATCACCTCAGCCAAAGCCAAAGGGTAGATATGAGGCACAGGGTGAAAAATACGGCATATGACCCTTCTAAAATTTGGCTTTTCTCCCTGTCCACAAAAATACTACATTACGATTGAAAACAGAATACAGGCAATGAACCATTTTTATACCAAACTGTTAGATGAATACGTTAAAAAAAAAAAAAAAAACCCAAAACTGGGTAACAGTTGCTGACTGCATAGAGGAGGAAATTTCACTGCTGATTCTTACAGCTTTTTGGTAAGAAAGCAATGATTTTGCCAAGTTTCATAGTTCGGGCATCAGAACTCTGCTGCTGTTCCAAAAAATAAAAATAAATAATAACTAGTTAAATTAGTGTTTGGGGAAATGAATTAGATTGTAATGTATGCAAGCAATTAAGCAACACTGAACTTGATTCACTGTGATGTCGAAAATGGCATTTTAAAAAATGAAAGTAGCTAAATTTGGCCCTGATAAAATATATAGCAGCAATGGGTTAGGAATTTTGCAGTTTTGCCCAAAGAGTCCAATCAAACAACCCATATATTAGGTGGCTGTTAACATGCTGGCAGCTGAATTTTTTACATCAGTTTCCAAGGTTGCACAGTAATTACATCTACTGTGAGTCATTTTTGCAGCATATTTTATAAAACTTTTACAGGTTTGCTGGGAAGGGATTATTCAAAGTCACCTTTTATAGATTCTGCCATGAATATTAGACAGTTCTTTGAAAATGTTAGTGTTTACCACTTGCATTGCTTCTGGTTTAAGTGTAGTTGGCATTTGAGGGTTTAGTATAGTATATGAGTGGAGCTTCCTTTTCTGTGTAGACCTTCTGTTCCCTAGCATTGCTAGTTTATGTTCCCACTGAGCTGCTGCCAGAACAAAATAAATCCAGTTGCCTTTTGCTGCTCAAGGCCAACCTAGCAACCACGGCAAAAAATTAGGCGTTCTGAGCATTTGTCCTAGGATGTCATTGGCGGGTGGTGATGTGCAGTTTCATGACCAATACGGTCCACAAAGCGTTGCTCATTTGAACGGCTGACTAATGTAGATTTAATATTTTGGTGCTTGCTCCTTATTCCTATTCCCAATTATATCCAGCCAGTTCCCAGATATGTATTTAAGACTGTGATTGGATAAACCGCTTAGCATAACTTTTAGATCCATTGCTTATTAAATCAAATGTGCTTTAGTTTATTCTCTTTGTATCAGTACATTTCACACCTGAGTGAAAAGTCCTGGCTGTTTCTTCAAATTAATATTTTAAACCTATATTATTACTGTATTTAGGGATGGTATTTCATTCTAGAACATAAGGGCCAGTTAAGAAATAAGATATTACAATTTGGGGGTGGTGCATGAGCTTACTGAGGGTGATGTCAGTATTGGAGTTGAAGATGGAAGAAGATAAATGACAGTAAAGCTGGGGTCCTCTGGAAAACTAAAAGCCAAGAGAAAGGGAGCAGGCTGGTCCTCTCTGCAGAAGTCATTAGCAGCTTCAGCACAATCTACAGGAAAGCCCAAACACAGTGTGCCAACCAGAGTTCCAAAGGCTCGAGGTGAAAAGAATATGGTTGGCACAGTAGAACTGACTTCCTTCACTCTGCTACTCACTCAAGGATCCCAAAACACACGTGTAATTTTGTTTTCTCTGCTTACTTTACTTCATCACCATTGCTGGAAGCATGGTTGTAAGCTCCATTAATACCTCAGCCTTTGCCACTTTGAAATCTTCTTGATTTACAAAGAACTAGTCCTGACTATTGTGCCATTTTTTTCTGGGTTGTATTTTTTTTCCTCGCTTCTCCTCATTCAAAGGACACATTACTGAAAACAGATTTCAGACCATAAAATTTATAAATAGCAATTCCTGTATCTTTGGAAAAGCTTTTTTTTTTTTTTAAGATTTTATTTATTTATTCATGAGAGACAGAGAGAGAGAGAGAGAGAGAGGCAGAGACACAGGCAGAGGGAGAAGCAGGCTCCATGCAGGGAACCTGATATGGGACTCGATCCTGGGTCTCCAGGACCACACCCTGGGATGAAGGTGGCGCTAAACCACTGAGCCACCCAGGGATCCCCTGGAAAAGCATTTTAAAACTTCATTCATTCAACACATATATATTGAGTATCTGCTCTTTAGTGGAGGTTTTTCTGGGCCTTGAGGATCCAGCAGTAAACAAGACAAAGATCTTGGAGCTTACATTCTGATGGAAGAGAAAGTTGATGAAACAATAAGTTATTCTAAGTGCAATAGAGATAAATAGAGCAGAGCAGGGGAGAAAGACAGGGTAGTGGCTATTTTAGATACAATGCTCAGGGGAAACTTTTGTGAAAGGTACCACCTGAACAAAGACCTGGATGAAGTGAGGGAGTGAACGCTGCAACACTATGGGAGAAGATTGTTTCAGAAGGAGCGACTGCTGCAGAGGCCCCAAGGTAAGAACAAGATTGGCATATTTAGAAGTAGGAAATATAGCCAGAGCAAATCAAATAAACAAAAAAATTGGACAGGAAATGGGGTAGAGATATAAACAGTGGCTGGATTATGGAAGACCTTCAGGTCATGCTTAAGTCATTGGATTTCGTTCTGCACATCCTGGGCTACCACAAAAGTTTCTAGACAGAGAAGTGACATTTTCTGACTTTTCTTTCTAAAAGATATTTCTGGCTTCTGTATGGAGGATACCTGAATTGAATTGAGGTTAAGAATATGGAAGAATGGAAACAGCAACACCCATTAAAAAACTTTGCATAAGTATAAGTGTCTTGGGCAAAGTTGCTAGCGATCCACATGTGAGAAATGTCAAGATTCAGGATACATTTCAAAGGAGGAAAGACCTGATAGGATTTGTTGGTGAATTTGGATGACAAATGTGGGGAGAGAGTCAAGGATGCTCCTGGCTCTCATTCTGAGCAAGTGGGTACATAACAATGTCACTTATCAAATGGGTAGAGAGAGGAACAGGTTGGAAGGCGAAGGCAAAGGCAAAGGCAAAGACAAAGCCATATGAATCAGCTCAGGCTTCAGTAACAAAATACTATAGACGGGGCTTAAACTTAAAACTTCTAGAGGCTGGGAAGTCTAAGATCAAAGTGTCAGCTGATTCTGTTTCTGGAGAGAGCCCTCTTCCTGGCTCATTAGATGGCTGCCTCCTCACTGTGTCCTCACATGGTGGAGAGAGAAGACAAGCATTTTAGTGCCTCTTAAAAGGGCACTAATGCCATCAGACTGGGACCCTGCCCTCATGATGTCATCTAACCATAATTACCTCCAAAAAGGCCTTCTCCAAATCTATCAATCATTCAAGTGATGGTGAGCAGATAGACACATGAGTGTAGGCCTCAAGGAGAGTTTGAAGACAGACATAAAAATTGAAAAGGCATCCAGCATTTAGATTTTAAACCATAAAAACGTTGAAAACACCTAGAGAGTTGAAGGCAAAGAAAAATATTAAGGACTGGGACTTATTTTAGAAATGAAAAACTTGGGGTACCTGGGTGGCTTAGTTGGTTAAAGGTTTGCCTTCAGTTCAGGTCATGATCCCGGGCTCCCTGCTCAGTGGGGATCTGCTTTCTCTCTTGCCCTCTTCTTGCTCCTCCCCCTGTTTGTGTCTCTCTCTGTCAAATAAATAAATAAAACCTTTCTGAAAAAAGAAATGAAAAAGTTGTTTGATTCAGCAAAGGAGACTAAGAAGGAGAAGTCTCTGAGGTAACAGCAATGCTAATGGAACAAGGTATCTCAGAAACCAAAGAAAGAACATGTTTCAAGAAAGGGAGATAGCATAACTGTGTCAAATTCTGTTGGTTTAGTCAAGCAAGATGAAAACAAAGAACAAATCAGTAGATTTAGCTGGATGGAGAATTCTAGGGATCCCAACAAGACTGCTTCTGTGGAGCAATGAAGAAAAGAGCCTGAATAGAATGGGTTAGCGATAAAAGGAAGAGAAGAGGTAGATATGAAAAGTATAGACACAGAGCCTTTTGAAGGTTTTACAGCAAACCCAAAGTAATGGCACAACAGGTAGAGGGGGATGTATGGTTTAGAGAGAAGTATTTTATTAATGGGAGACATTACAGTCTATATGAATGCCAACTAGGAATGATCCAGCAGAAAAGTAGAAACTTGGGATCCCTAGGTGGCGCAGCGGTTTGGCGCCTGCCTTCGGCCTAGGTCGCTATCCTGGAGACCCGGGATCGAATCCCACATCGGGCTCCCAGTGCATGGAGCCTGCTTCTCCCTCTGCCTGTGTCTCTGCCTCTCTCTCTCTCTCTCTCTGTGACTATCATAAATAAATAAAAAAAAATTAAAAAAAAAAAAAGTAGAAACTTAAAATACAAGAGAAAGGTAGGATAAATGTAGAAGTGAAATCCGGGAATGGTCTGAGGGAGGGATCCTTGTGCCTTCCATGAGAACAGGTTCCCCAGTGTAAAGGAAGAGAAGACAGGGTACATGGAGGCAAGATTTTGTAGCAGGAAGATGAAGTCATTCTCTTCTGCTTTCTCAAGTTTGAATGTAAGAGGCAAGATCACTAGTTGGGAGTGAAGAGGAGGGGGAAGTGTTAGAAGTTGGAGAACAAAGGAAAGAGTGTGAGTGTGAAAGTATTAGCTTAGAAAATAGAAGAATAAATGACTAGATCAATGTAAGAAGATTCTCGAAGGCCCATTTAAGGCCAATGAACATAAATCTAAGATGCAACCAGTGAGCATTTCTCTATTAAAACGAAGTCAGCCAGTATGTTTTCCCAGCCACCTTTCCTGTTTGGTGCAGGCAGCAAGTAGGTGGAGTTGGACTTGAAGAGGAAGAGGGTTTTGCTTGGTGAATAACATAGAAGTAGAGACAAAGGACTTTTAAAAAATTATTTCCAGTCATCTTTTGCTGAAACCAATTTCCCTCATGGAAACCCATTGTGTATGCTGGTATGTAGGCGTTCAACTTTCTTCTCCATCGTATCATAACTAAGAACTCAACAGCTGAAAAATAGCTTTCCCGAATAAGTACTATAATTTCTTCTATCTCTCGCTTATTTAATTCAAGTTGAGGACTCTATTTTTTTATTTTTTTACCAATTTTTCTTACATAATACATAACAGCATAAGTTGTAGAGAAATAATTATGGATGTTATTAACATTGGTACTTTTGAGTTCCAAAACAACTGTTATAAGAATGTTCAGAAAAATATGCTATTCATACAAGGAGGTTTATTTTAAATGATTCAGATTATATTTAGTACATGCATAGAACTCCATAATTCCATGAAAACTACAAGTAACTTTAGTTTTATTGAAAGCCACGGTAAAGGTAGCAATTCAAATACTGATCAAACAAATCCAAGAAAAAGAATGTGTATACAGTCCAGTCAAGGTATAAAAAGTAGAGATCTTAGTCCGTTTGAAATGTGGCCTTATGGGGGCACCTGTGTGGTCAGTGGTTGAGCATCTGCCTTTGGCTCAGGTCATGGTCCCAGGGTCCTGCAATTGAGTCCCACATCAGGGTCCCTGCAGAGAGCCTGTTTCTCCCTCTGCCTGTGTCTCTGTCTCTCTCTGTCTCTCATGAATAAATGAACAAAATCTGAAAGAAAGAAAGAAAGAAAGAAAGAAAGAAAGAAAGAAAGAAAGAAAGAAAGAAGGAAGGAAGGAAGGAAGGAAGGAAGGAAGGAAGGAAGGAAGGAAGGAAGGAAGAAAGAAAGAAAGAAAGAAAGAAAGAAAGAAAGAAAGAAAGAAAGAAAGAGGAAGGAAGGAAGAAAGAAAGAAAGAAAAAGGAAGGAAGAAAGAAAGAAAGGAAGGGAAGGAAGGAAGGAAGGAAGGAAGGAAGGAAGGAAGGAAGGAAGGAAGGAAGGAAGGAAGGAATGTAGGAAGGTAGGTGGCCTTTTGGTCTCACTAACCCCCCCCCTTTTTTTTTAAATTTCTGCCCTTCTATCTCCTGTAAAGAGGAGTTAGGACACAAATTTCCACCATTTTCCCATAAACTGGTAACATACAAATAAAGAATTGGATACTGTAGGAATACAGAAAACAAGCAGGTATCACAACAAGATTCTCAGCAATGTCAGATACCATTTTCTCTTCCTGCCTGGTTGGAATATGGTGGTATTTAAGTATCACTGCGGGATCCTACGACTTAAAATGAAAGGTTTCTGTTTTTGTTTTTTAATAGGAAAAGCAAAAAGATAATAAATGCAGAAGACCTGATGAGGGATTTTTTGCTGGAAGGATTTGGAGTCCTTCTCGGGGTATACCTTTGAGTTCTCACGCTGTAACACCATGTCGAGGTGTAAAATTCAGGAAACAGGCCAGCTCTAGGCTCTTAGCTTAAAAAGGAGAGTGAAAAAGAAAACTTTTCAATTCCTCTCTTCGTTGTCTAACTAGTTCACAAGAGCAGGGATGGCAACTGAGATTTGAGACGGATCCCCTAGTTCTGAATTAAGAAGCAGGCATTCAGTAGAGGCATCCTGAGTGTCCCTTCATTAACTTGATTGTGCATGCATAGGAGTCTAAGGCTAAGACTGAACCCCAACCCCAGGGCACACTGGACAGGATTGAAAGAAATAAGGGAGAGGGATATTAAACACCATCTCTAGGATCTTCCATTTTAAGTTTCATATACTCTTTGTTCTTACTTATGATCAGTGATTCTTAACTTTGGGGAGTAGGTGTGGTCATGGATTTCTTTAAAAATCTAATGAAAGCTGTGGTAAACACACACACACACACACACACACACACACACACACAATTTCATATATATACATACAATTTTGAAAAGGAAGCTCATACACCCCAGATAAGAAATCACTGCATGATATGATCTTAGAAATGTAAGCAGCCAATAAGCTGTGTGACATTCTGACTTTGATGTAGGGATATAATGGTGCCTTGGGCACATGGTTTTGTAAATCTTTTTGATTCTTTTCATTAATTTGAAAGATTTGTATGTTGAAACAGGAAAATTAGAAGCAACACCATCTGAAAAGTTAATAGCATGGTAAAAAAAAAAAAAAAATATATATATATATACCATTGGAAACCTTCTCTGATGTGTTGAAGGCCTGACAATGTGTACTCACTATTCTTGCCTCAGTCTCGTGTCATGCTACAGAGCCTTTCTTTCTGAAACAGATTGTGTAATGATTCTGGGTAATCAAGATCTAATTTATAAACCCAAAAGCACAGTGTATCTTTCAAATGCTCCCGAGTATAATGTTGTGACATCTCCAAAACACAGTTAGAAGAAGTGTTTTCTCCAGTTAAATATGCCTATTCAGGTCCTGTAAACAGGGCCTTAGTTCTAAGCTGTGATGCTCAGAGAACTCTAACTCTGTGATACACATTTCTCTCATATATGTTTAGGTGAACACCTGTTTTCCACAAACACGGAGCACCTACAAAATTGTGTTTCTTTATTCATGGTCCACTGGGGCTTTTCTGTGCATCAGATTTTAAATAGCAGTCGGGGAATAGGGAAAAAGAATAATCAGGTCAAGACAGATAATCCAGTCTCCAGATCAAAACAAAGGTAACAACAGAACCTTTCTCAGCCAGCTTGAATGAATTTACATCCCCTCATCTTTATTTCCTCCTCTCTCTCCCACTCAAATAAATGTGCCCCACTCTATCCTGTACTGCTTATGCCCCCCACACACACAGAGCTGAACGTTCAATGGTGATGTTTTAACCTTAAACTACAAAAAGAAGATATCACAACTCTCCTCACATGTCATACTACTTCAGATAAGTGGATTCAAATGATAAAATTCCAGATGTTTAAAAAAAGAAACATTTAGTTTATGCTTTCAAATGTCTCTTATCCTCTAAAAATAGCTTCCTCAAATCATTTCAATTTGGCCATTCACATGTTCTGCTTCCTTTTGTATAACATATGACAGAAACAGGTCTGAAATTTGAGCCCCACAAACCAGGATTTTTTTGTGTGTGTTTTAAATTGCGTGTTCTTAAAGAAATCCTGACTATATTTCATATTTAACATGGAAAAAAAAAGTCATGGTTTCCTTAAATCTGGGCTAGGTCTGTATAAAAGAGAATCCAAGTATCATTAAGCATTCAGGATTCCCTTAATTTCTCAAATGTGAATGTCATTGGTGTTAAGGAAGACAAAGTCATTTAAGTTATTAGTCTGTGGAGGGGACCTCTGTCAGACAGCAAGTTTGCACCATATCTCTCAGAAAGATAGGTGGTTCTGTAATATATTAACTTTCAAGGTAAATTTTATTTACGATATTTCAAACTATGCCCAGAAAATGTAAACATTTACAAATTGGTACAGGTCCAATTCATATTCGGTGAAACAAATATGATGTGATTTAAAGTAATAACGGGATCCCTGGGTGGCGCGGCGGTTTGGCGCCTGCCTTTGGCCCAGGGCGCGATCCTGGAAATCCGGGATCGAATCCCACGTCAGGCTCCCGGTGCATGGAGCCTGCTTCTCCCTCTGCCTGTGTCTCTGCCTCTCTCTCTCTCTCTCTGTGACTATCATAAATAAATAAAAAAATTTAAAAAAAAGAATTTATAAAGTAATAACGGAAATGGCTCATAAAACAGTGCCTTTCCCCTGGAAGAATGTGTGATCCAAGCAAGATTCAACTTCACGTGTGGTTACCCTTTTTATGAATGTGGCCTAGTCTCCTCAAGTGGAGTGTCACTTTCACACTTTCAAATGTGATAAATGTCATCTCGGCGTGTGTTTCACATGGGGAAGACCAAGCCCTTGGCTAACACCATGCAAGGCTTGGAGATGCATCGTTTCCTATAACCCTTTACCCTAGAGACACATGGACCACGGCAGTGCAATGGGGCAGCAAGAGCAGGGGACCAAGAGTCGACAGACCCATATCCCATCTCTGGTACTTTCTAACCAGGCAAAAATGGATGAAACCTTAAATCTCTCAGAGTTTCAGTATGCTTCTCCATAAAATGGAGGGTAAATTAGGCCTGCTGGGCTCATAGGGCTGTTAGGAGAATCAAATGAGATCATGTAAGTGAACATGCTTCAAAAACCGCACTACACACACACACACACACACGGTAAAAGAAAATCTGGATTCAAATTTTATAGTTCTCTGGTTCTTGTTTGAATTATGAGGAGTTTCATAAATCCAGTCCTTTTTTATGGTTGGCTCTAATACTTTATAATGATACAAAAAGGGATGGGAATATGCACTGTAATCATGCAAGAGAAGACCTGGTACTTTTTCTTTTCCATCTCAATTAACCCCTGCTGAAGGTCATAGACAGGCCAGAGCTAAATGTCCATTTTGTGATCTTGGCACACCTTCAAATGGAAGAGGAAGAAGTAGCCAGTTGTAGATTATTCAGTTTTCTGAAATACTGTAAAGAGAAAAGAACATTTTCCTCACGTGACTCCCTCCCTTGTTCACATTTTTCTCAAATGAATAGATTTTTTTTTCCTGCTGTCTTCTTTGCCTCTTTGTCTCAATCAAACTTGTGAGTGTCTGATTATAATCACCAATGGTCTGTGATGTTTCTGCACGATATCTTATCATAGTGTAGGGCCAATGTGTCTCCAGGGACTCATAGGTTTGATAATGTTAAGGCTACTGTAAGTAAAAGGAACTTACTACTATAATAATCCCAATTTCATAACAGTTCAGGCAATTTGTCTTATTGGTGTTCCTTTCGGTCATAATCAAAATGTGAAAGCACAGCACTTTTTAAAGGTGTACCTCGTTTCACACTGGGTTAACATTGGTCACAGGGAAAATATCTCTATTTTACATGTAACAAATATTGTGTGAGCACCTACTATGTGCTGAGAATGATGAAATAAAACTAATGGCAGTAATCATATTAACTGTTGGTTGAGACCCTCCTACCTGCCAGATACAGGGCTAAGCTTCATATGAGTGATCTCATTTAAGCCTCACAGAAGCACCAAGAAGGAAGTATTCTTGGTCCCATTCACCAGTTGAAAGAATGAGACTGAACAAAGTTAAGTCACTTGTATGAGCTCACCATTTGACAATTATTTATTGATTATACAGTCCTATATCAGCTGCCCCCTCCTTCCTCTGGAGAGCTAGGTCATATTGTCTCGAACTACTCAGTTGTACACATTTTACATCCTAGTGTCTTTTCAAATTTTTGTTAATCTCCGTCTTCCTTCATCTCATGGGTTCTAGCTATGCCTCCCTCAAATTGGAAACTTCACTCTTTCCGGATTTTCACAACCAAATCCCCCACATCAGGCATTCATGTCATCTGCAGAGTTTCTGAAGGTTTTGAGGGCCCCTGTGAAGGGGCTTATATTAGGCTACTCGTAATTTTCCATGTATTCATTTTCTTCCTCTGTCTGTGTCTCTTTCTCTCTCTCTCCTCCCTTTCCCTCCAGGACAGCCCACATTTTCCTTCCTTCCTCTTACAGAGCTCTCTTGCTCTTCCCAGTTCCTGGATCAGACACTAAACCCATTATGATGCTCTGCAGAACCAGAGGTCTCCCATTTCACCAGCATTATACTTCTTAGAAGGATGTTGCAATGACATAATGTGGATTCCTGATGGAAATTCATATTTGGTATTAAACCATATTTGGATAGTTATATATGCAAATATCAGCTCTGCATTTGGGTTTTTTTTTTTTAAGACATTACTAAACAAAAGATAGGGTCCACTTCTACTGATTCTTAGACAAAAAAAAAAAAAATTTCCAACTTTAAAAATTGAAAGAAAGGAGAAAAATAATACACCAAATACCCATGTGCTCTCTACCCTTAACTCTTGTTAAACATAAGTTCTTTAGGTCCATTACAGCAGGGATTAGCAAATCTTTTCCATAAAGCATCAAACAGTATCTTTTACTTGGCAGGCCATGCGGTCTCAGCTGCAATGACTTACCCATCTTTCACATGATGACAGCAGCTGTACCCAACCCAAAAGAATGGGCAGGGCTGTGTTTCAATAAAACTTTACTTACGAACATGGAAATTTGAATTTCACAAAATATTTACATCATGAAATATGCTTCTTCCTTTAGGTTTTCTCAACCATTTGAAATCTTAGAATTTAAACATCAAGTCTATTCTTACATAAACTGGCTATGATGGCTTTAGTAGCCAACCCCTATGTCATGATACCTTATCTGATTGTGAAAGAGACAAACTAACCTTTGCTGCTTTTTTTTTCTCTGCCCTGCCAAAGCCAAATCTCAGAAGAGTTAACATACTTTCTAGGAAAAAAAAATGATACTCTTCCCCCTAAGTACAACTAAGCTCATCACTTCTTACTCCTTCCTCTTACCTCAAAAATGCAGTATGATGATTTCTCTGAGGAGATAGGTTTTGGACCACTTCTTTGGACCAGTGTCTCCTAAAGTGTGTACCCACAGAACTCAAACTCCCCTAGATTTTAATGTGTTACAAAAAAAATAATTTAAAAAAAAGTGGAAGGGAGGATTTTATGCTATTTTACCAGTTAAGTCACTCACTGGAATGAAGCTAAACATGTTTTCTTTTTATAGAATCTTAGGTTTTTCAGAGCTTTTAATATGCTGGTATCAATTATAACTCTCCAAGAGGATGGGACGGTAATCACTGATTCTTATCAGCCACCCAATTCTTCTTTTTTGAAGTATTTCCCTTTTTTGATTATATATTTATTTATTTGACAGAAAGTAGGAAGAGCGGTAGGCAAAGGGAGAGGGAGAAGCAGGCTCCCCGCTGAGCAGGGCTCCACTCGGGATGTCTGCTGTTCCAAATGTGGTCCACAGACCAGCAGCATCAGCTGTATCGGGAACTTGTTAAAAATAGTCAGGCCACACCCCAGACCTACAGAATCAGAATCTTCAATTTAAAATAACCCCCAGGTGTTTTAAATGCACGTTAAATTTTTAAAAGACCGCCACAGACCATAGTTTTGTAAATAATCCTTTAAGCTAAAGGAGCATCATAGATCCAGAAGCTAAAAGAAGTCATAGCATGAACTACTAGAAATCTTGGTTACTAGGAAGTAAAACCCATTTCCGTGAGTTAAAGTTGAGAAACTCAAACGAATTGCCTACATTTTTTTACTTCTCTTTTTCTCATTACATTCTGACTTTATTTCTCTTTTGCTTCTGTGGGTTTGGGAGAGCAGTAGAGAGACAAGGCGATCAAAAACTAAGCTTACAAAAGATGTAGTAAATGACTCAATGTTCTGAATGTGTTCAAAGCCCTAAAAAAGAAATAACCATTTGGGAGCCAGAAATGTAAACTAGAAAAAAAGCCTCCGTTTTTGTTTGCTTCTCAACAGAAACAGTAATCTTCTTAACCCTCATCTTTTAACAAATCACAGTTTTCTCAAGAAGCATCCAAATGTTATTATTTTTGTTCTTTTGAGTAAATACAATGATGTCCCAGGTAAAAGCCCTAGGACATATTCGTCACCACAAGCTTGTGTATTTAGGTAGGAATAATAGCTACATTTGACTGCTGTTTACTGTGAGATTTCTAAGGCTGTTGTATAAAATTTACAACCCGTCCTTTGCCTTCTACACATAATATTAGTTTAAAACTATCATGATCCATGAGCATATAGTTTTCTTAAGTTTGTAAGTGCTTATTAGAAACAACCACTGTGGGGATCCCTGGGTGGCTCAGCAGTTTAGCACCTGCCTTAGGCCCAGGGCGTGATCCTGGAGTCCCCGAATGGAGCCTGCTTCTGCCTCTCTCTCTCTCTCTCTCTCTCTCTCTCTCTTTCTCTCTCTCTCCCTCTCTGTCTATCATGAATAAATAAATAAAATCTTAAAAAAAAAAAAAAAAAGAAACAACCACTGTAAAGTTCTGTGCTTTGCTATTGGCTGATACTGTTTGGAAACCAAATGAGATTCTTAAATAGGTCCATAGAAATTTTCATGACGTGCCACCAGTTCAGAGTTATGGAGATTTCCTCTACTGCTCTTCTCAAGCCTACCTTTTGTTTTTACTATTATTAAATTGCACCATATAATTAAAAAAAAGTTCCTGATTTTATTCTTCAGTTATAATTCTGGATCTATCATGCTGACACCTCAGAAAAAAATAATCTGATTTTAAAAGGCATACAGGAGGCACAACTGAAAATAGCATTCACATTGTCTCTATTCACAAAAGTCTCCAATTTCCAATTTGCTGATCCCTTATGTAAAACAGTTCGTCATATAAGATCAAAAAGGCCTAAGACTCCCCATGGACAGACCCTCATTCTCCTCAAAGAACAGCCACTGAGAGCCTTCTGCATTAGAGAGACGTGTGGGCCACAGAGCAGAACAAGCATCTGGGCCACATCTGTAGTCAACACGGATGGATCTACATAATAAAAATACGTCTGCACTCACCGTGCTGTGGAGGCACTGAGAAGACCCCAACTCCAGCAATGATGCTCTGACACGAGTGTCGTGCACTGCTAGCCTGTGAACACTTGAGCCTCAGTGCACTCCAGGCAGAGCACTGAAGTGATCCTTGTTGTGGACGTTCCCTGAAGCTCAAGGCCATCAGCGGTCACAGGACATACCTGCCCGACTGTGCCGACCTCACTTCCTATAAAACGGAAGGAAACCTCTGGATGAAGTCGGCCCTTCCAAACTAGTCAGCAACCAGCTCTCCCGTTAGGTATCTTCAATATAAGACACCAAGACTGAATTAGGCCTCAGGTCCTTCAAGGGTTACCGTGTGACCCAGGTGGATTGAATTGGGGCTTAAACAATATTTTCACCCTATGACTGCTCACCTTCCATCTTTTGGGATCTACCTCAGATTCTGCTGTTTCCATGAAATCATTTCTTACTTCCTCAAGCTGATATTTCTTCCCCTTCTGAATCTCTGAAGTATGTTGTGTTTGCCTCAGGGCACATATGATGCTGCTTGGCCTCATCCTACGCTTATGTTCACACAGAGGTAATAATAGTACCTACTTCGTATGGTTGTTACAAAGATTATATCAGTAAATATATGTGAAGTTCTTAGAACAGCGTCTCACACACAGTACATGCTGTAGAAGCACTAGCTGCTAACATCATCATTTGCAATATTTAGAAGGCCTTTCACACTTCACAATTTATAAAGCAATTTGTATTCTAGAACTTTCATGGTTTGGCTTTTTTTTTTTTTTTTTTTTTTTTTTTTTTTTACATTTAAAGATTTGATCCATCCGGTGTTTTATTCTGATTAGCAAGGTAACGTACATAACTCTATATTTCTCCACATAGCTATGATCATTTATTAAGTCTACATTAATTAATTAGTGAGATTAACGATTACATTGATTAAGTACTCCCACTGATTTGAGATGCTACTTTTACCACACACTAAATTCCTGTAGGTATTTTGAGACTCTTTCATATGCCAGAATGACACAACTCTTAAAGCTTTAAAGTCTGTTTCAATATCTGATAGGGACAGCCTCTGCCCCCTTCTCCCCACACTGATCTTCCCTGGGGACCCTTGCTTATTTGTTTTCCTAAGTGAACTTTAGGATTAGGGTGTATCATTTGGGGGAGCAGGGAAGAACAAAACCTGGTGGGTTTTTTAGGGGGCGGGGATGTTGTTACATTTACAAATATCTATTTTTGTTCTTGAACTTTCCTAAGTACATGGTTTGTCTTTACATTTGCTCCAAGTATACTTTTCTGTGTATCAGGAGCATTTGCTCTATGGGTCTCTCACATTTTCTTGTTGAGTTTATTCCTAAATATTTTACATTTTTTGCTACTATTTTAATAAGTCTTTTCTTCAGTTATATCTTCTGTTTGCCTACATGAACACTTGCTTTCTTTTTCTGCAGGGTAAGTTAACATCAGCTATCTTCCTAAACTATCTTATTGTATATTGTGCTTTTTCAGCTGAATTTCTTGGGTTTTCCAGGCCTATAATCACATCATCTGCAAATAGTATAGCTTTGCATTCTCCTTTATAATTTTTATACCTACCTCTTATACAATCTTATGTCTTTCTCTTAAACACTTCAATTATGTAATTTCTTACATAATATATAAGATGAGTATCATGATTTTATATAACCACTTTATTTTATATAATTGTGTTGCTTAATATCACAGTCCATTGAGTATGGTGGCGGAGATCTTTGTCTTGCATTTGACTTTAGGAAATACCTTCAGATCTCCCCATTCAGTTAGATGTTGGCTTTTGGGCTGAGATATATTTATTTTATTTAGTTAATTAAATGTCTGCTGATTCCTTTCACATTAAGTGTTTTTAAAAGAATAGGTGTTTAACTTTGTCAATGGACTTTTCAGAGTCTGTGGAGAGGATTGTTATTTTTCTCCTTAGATTTGGAATATGATGAACAACACTAACCTTGTTTCCTAATATCGAACTGATTTCCGGCATAAATCTTCTCTCTATATACATACATGATTCTGTAACAGTGGGATTTTGTTTGATAATATTTTATTGTATTTTATACTAATATTTATAAGTGAGCTCTTTCTGTAGATTTTGTTGCACAATCTTTGCCTAGATCCATTATTTCATAAAGAGAGAGAGCAAAACAATGATATTATAATTCTATCACTTATTTACCAATCATTAATTCCATTCATTATTAGATAGGATACTTTATAAGGAGAAACTTTTCTTCATCAACTATTTGGTTATACTAAGGTCTAGCTTGTACCGAAAAGGCAGGTTAAATGCTGCATTTACCATTTTTGAGAATATGAGTTGCTTTCCCAGGATTCTCCAAAGAAAATCAATGAGGTTTTGTGGATTTCCTTTAGTATTTCTATGAACTCATGGATTTTTGATTCGATGTGTTTTAGTCATTGCCATTATTATTCTTATCAATACTTAAACTTGTCCCATTTTTTTTGGCCAATGAAAGTCACTTACCTTGGCGTCAGGGTTTTTGATGGTGTCCCTGCTTTCTTGTGGATCAAGGTTTCCAGATTCATCTTGCATAATTTACTTTCTTCTGAACCCAGAACACCCACATCTTCATATTCACCCCCGCTCAGCCTTTAGATTTTGTCCTATGAGAGAATGCATGACCTTGGCAACGCAACTCAGCTTATGCTGAACCTGCAGAACCAGCAGTTGGAGGCTTTGTATTGACTGCACTCACCACAGCAAGGTCTTCGGTCCTTCCTGGAAGGAGATCTGGATAAGCATCCCTCTATTCACTGCACATGTCAATGTTTAGACTGAGGCACCCAGGAGCCCCAGCCAACTTTCTAATTTTTTTTAAATTATTTTTATTTATTTATGATAGTCACAGAGAGAGAGAGAGAGAGAGAGAGAGAGGCAGAGACACAGGCAGAGGGAGAAGCAGGCTCCATACACCGGGAGCCCGAGGTGGGATTCGATCCCGGGTCTCCAGGATCGTGCCCTGAGCCAAAGGCAGACGCCAAAACGCTGAGCCACCCATGAATCCCTAACTTTCTAATTTTAAATAACTGGATGGATGGTAGAAATAATGGAGAGAAAATAATAATACTGAATTATTAGATATATTGAGATAATGTATACATTCAATCTATATGTGAATCAAACACATTCTAAAAAAGATGTTAGGGATCCCTGGGTGGCGCAGCGGTTTGGCGCCTGCCTTTGGCCCAGGGCGCGATCCTGGAGACCCGGGATCGAATCCCACGTCGGGCACCTGGTGCATGGAGCCTGCTTCTCCCTCTGCCTGTGTCTCTGCCTCTCTCTCTCTCTCTCTGTGTGTGTGACTATCATAAATAAATAAAAAATTTAAAATAAATAAATAAATAAAAAAGATGTTAATATCAAGAAACATACATAATGTTCACTGAAAATATGGAATGTATAGAATAAATTATAACTAGCTATACTGGGAAGTCAAACTACAGTACAGTTTAATAGCAAGTAAAGTAAGTGAAAGAAAAATAAAATAATCTCACTGTGAGTTTAAAAAAAACAGCAGGAATAGATATAGAGGATTTTTAACTATTTAAATTTTCCTATATTCTTATTTATCCCAAGGTGCCATTGGTCTTCTTATTTAACTCACCCATTATTTCTTCTGAAACAATTGCATTATAGTAAGAGTAGATAAATATAACCCTGGAGTACTATAGATCACTGAAATGTTGATTTCTTTAAACAAAAAGAAGTATCAAATCAAGTTAGTTTCTAGATTGCTGTTCTTCTGGGCATTGGTTCATTGTTCAGAGCTGTCAAAGGGTCTTGTCACTCGCAAGCTCCTCTGACACGCAAGACTAATTGTTTGTAGCCCAAGGCATTTCATGACCCACTTGTAAAGGCATCAAGACAAGCATCTTCTGAATTATGTGATCACTCTAATTCTTCTATATTAATGGCACCATAATGCTGCTTTAAATTCCTTTGTTTTATGTAGTAATTCTCACTCACCTGCTGGGGTTTAATCAAATACTTGCTCTACCTACAGATGATTCAAATCATTTTCAGACCATCTGTGTTAGTGATTTTCGGATGCATTTTAAAGCTATTCATATTTTGGATAACGTTCAATGAAAAGCATAAAAAGCATCTTAATCTTTGTTCCAAATGTCTCAAAAGTCCATATATAAGAGGTCTTTTTCCAAATTTCTCCAGCATGTAGTGACCTGGCCACCTCCAAAATCCTGGAGAGCTCTTCTGAATGGCTGATTCATCACAGCTTCTGCTGCCTGGTAAGATCTGCAGTTTTCTATTGTTTACCCTGTCTTGCTAACTAGCTTGAAGACCTCTAAGGGCACAAATTGTCTCATACTGGTTTTGTTTTTGTTTTTTTTTAACATTCCAGGTGCATAGCATAATACCCTGTATAATTTTTCAAATGTGGTCAAATTTTACTAATACGATAATAAAGTGGGATGGCATTGGGGTTAAGATAGAGCCTCTGGGAGGCCTGGGTGGCTCAGCAGTTTAGTGCCTGCCTTCCGCCCAGGGTGTGATCCTGGGGTCCCAGGATCGAGTCCCACATCGGGTTCCCTGTGTGGAGCCTGCTTCTCTCTCTGCCTGTCTCTCTCTCTGTGTGTCTCTCATGAATGAATAAATAAAATCTTTTCTAAAAAAAAAAAGAGAAGGAAAAATAAATAAATAAATAAATAAATAAATAAATAAATAAATAAATAAAAGAGATGAGCCTCTGGGAGCAAGCTGCCTGGCCTGAAAAGCCAGCTCTGCTCCATAGGAGCTCCACGACTGTGGACAAGTTCCCTAACCTCCCTGCTTCTCTGTCTTCTCAACTGTGAAACAGGGGTAATGTTCTATCTATTCACTGAATTGTTAGAGGAAGAAACGGGTTAATATATGTCAAGAATTTAGATCAAATGCCATATAGAAAGTACTGTATAAATGTTTGCTTGACAAGGAGTATGACCTCCATTTAGCCCTTTATAGCTTGATTTATTCAATCATGTGACCCTGCTATATGTAATATACATTAACCAGTGTTTCCTTCAGAAAGAAAATGAGGAGCATCTTCTCTACTTTTGTTTCTCTGGAGTTAGCTACAACTGCCCTCAAGACCTCTATGAACAGACTAACATTAATGCTAGATGCTAGGACAGTCTGATGAGCTACTTGGTGGCAATGTTGGAATGTAAAGTAATGGCGGACATCACCAAACAAATACCATTTTTAAAAATTTGTTTGTTTGTTTTAAGTAGGCTCCACACCCAGCATGGAACCCAGTGTGGGGATTGAACTCAACAACCCTGAGATCAAGACCTGAGCTGAGATCTAGAGTCAGATGCTAAACTGACTGAGCTGCCCAGGCGCCCCTGAGGAACAGTAGTTTAAACAAAGGAACCTCGCCAATTTAGAGGTAGAACAAAGCAATGTTAAGACACTATAATGACAAACACTGTAAGGTCTTTCAAATTGCTTAAGTCTTTAGCAGCACTGTTAGTAGTACCTCTGGACTATGGCAAATCAAAATGATTATTCGAGGTAAGAGAGGCAAGGGGTTAGAAAGAAAAGGGAAAGAAGATACAGAGGGCAAAGAATGGTATAAAATAGTGGAAGAGATCACACTGAAATAATGCAGAGCTGAAAACAAAGTGTCAGTTTTCCTCTCCCCTCCCCATAACATCCAAAAGACTATTCGTAGACTACGAATATGAAAGTATTCAAGAAGAAAATAAGGAGAACTTGGAAATGAAAAAAGGAAATGTTGAAATAGGCACGAGGTACCCCATCATTTAAGTAACCAGATAGTCTTGACAGTCTTAAGTTTTGATACCACATTTTCTGAAACATTCTGTGATCAGAAATGTTTTTAAGAACCAGAAATGGAAGATTATTGCAGTGAGAACTTTTAAAATGATTCCTCATGAACGTTCCTGGTTTTGTCTATCATAAAAGTAATATATATTCAATGAATAAAACTTTGAATAAGTGCTCAGCCCTGTATGTAACATGTATGTGCATGCATGTGCACACACAGGTACAAAAAAACTATAAACCCTTTACAAATCCATCTAACTTTTATATACATTATGGTGTTTGCCTTTCAGTGTTTGGAGTTTTATTTAGGTACACCTCAATGAAATATTACACAAATACTATTGCAAAGCGGGTTTAAGTGTTTCATTATGCTATTTATTTTTAAATCATTCCTTATTATAAAAATGAAACCATTCAGAGGGGCCTAGGTGGCTCAGGTGGTTAAGCATCCAACTCTTGGTTTCAGCTCAGGTCATGATCTCAGGGTGGAGAGATGAGGCCCTGCATGGGGCTCTGGGCTCAGTGCGGAGTCTGCTTTTCTCCTTCCCCTTCTCCCTCTGCCCCTTCTCCCGCTCATGAACTTGGGCTCTCGCTCTCTCTCTCAAATAAATAAATAAATCTTTAAAAAAAACTATTTAGGAGAAGTGTTTTCATGCCTCAAGATGGATAAACAAATATACGGATAGAAATATCTCCAGCCATCCTTTTCAGAGTGCACAAATACAGTTGTTTTTTGATTGCTGGCTAAGGTCACTACTTCAGAACCTGGAGCTATGTTCCTACCGTGGGCTCCAGTGAAGCCAATCATTGTTCATTAAAGATTCAGGACTATATTGTGGCAAAGGGAGAAATGGCAAAAGAGTTCTGACAAACGGAAGGGATCTGCCACAAGCAGACAGGAACAGGGAACGTGCATCTTCGAGCAAGTGCATTCTGAGCTTTCTAGGGGGCTGCCAGCAAGAGCTCCCAAGAAGTCTGTTCACCTTCTATCTCCTCCAACGGAGAGTCAATGCTAATCACTGGTTTTCCGGATTCCTGCTCTGTGTGATTTACATATAGAGAAACTTCAGTTAAAGGACACCAGGAAAGCAAAAAACAAACAAACAAACAAAAACAAAAAACTCACTGTGAGTGTCAAATATGTAAAACATAGAACCTCCCTACTATGAAATCTAACATAATCTCTGGGAAATGCATGTGTGTACACAAAAGACCAAAATTTACCAAAGAACGTTAAAAGAGGTTATCTCTACATTAAGGTAGGTTTACAGATGATTTAGGTTTTCTTCTTTATAAATTTCTGTTATTGCAGGAAAAACATATTATAAGAAGACAGAATAATAATTATTTTAATAACCTAGAAAATAAAGGAGATTAAGGTAAAATTAGCCCTAAGGTTAGTGTTATTTCCCTATAATTAGATCTCAACAACTTCTGCTTCATAAGCCTTAAAATTCAAAAAAAGAAAGAAAGAAAGACAGACAGACAGACAGAAAGAAAGAAAGAAAGAAAGAGACAAACCAAAATTCATTAAAAATAATTCATTATAGAAAAAGCATTTTCAGTGTTTTTATTTTATTTATGTTAACATTTGTCAGGTTCTAACTAGGCCAGTAACTCAGTTCCTAAAGCTCTTGGTTTATCAGTATGGTTCAGTTAGCCCAGATTAACAATTGTGAAAAATTCCTATTTATCAGCACGAGTTTGAAGTAAACTGAGTTGGACTTTTGAGAGAAAGAAGAAAAATCTAATTCCCAGGGTTGTTGAAAAAGATATCAAACCAAAGAGAACTTTCTGATAAAATAATATGCATTTAGGAGGTGATAGAAAGTAAGATTTCTTGAGAAATGACCCCTAAAATAAGAACATAATTAAATTAATATTTAACAAGCAAAATTTAAAAATTAAATTCAAGAACCCTAAGGCAACTTCTAACCTGAAAAATCATTAAGAAGTTAGTAGCTTGGTAAAGTTATTGTTAATAAAATAGATTCCATTATTTCTGAATTGTTTATACTGTTTTTTAATAGAATTATATATGCTATTTACAGTAAGTAATTTCCAACTACATTAAGTCTCAGAGTTATCTGTGTTTGGGAGCTTTTCTTTCTTATATCCTTCTTCATTATTGTAGCTTTTTGTTTAGCTTTTTGGTCCAGTTTACATCAAATTTAAGTTCAAGTATTTCTTCCATGGTTCTCACAATGAGCCTGCTTCAGGGAAAAATGAGGGCAAGACCCAGTCACATTCCCCTTGTGTTGCTATGATGAGATTTATATTTACAACAGGTATATTTTCAATCTTAGTTCATTTAAAGTTGATCATAGCAGGCCATGAATTAACTCCAGGTGCCTGCATTTTGAGTATTCATTTACACCCCACTTTACCTGTGAAATGTCACAGTGAGAAAAACAGCCCAAGGTCCGTACCAACAAAGTGAGGAAAGTTAGGATTGAAGACCCATTTTGGAGGTCTTATGCCTGGGGGGCAGGTGAGATTCCTGAAGGCAGTAAAAGAAAGGACTATCTGCTGTTTGTATTCCCTTAATCTCAGAAATTAGAATTTCCTCCAACCTTGGAGGGATTTTTAGAGTAGAAACTGCTGCCTGGATCTGCTAATCCTTACAAGGGCCACATAATCTTTGAGAAACAAGGAAAATGAAATGATTACAAAGTTGCTATGAAACGCTGACTAGAAAAGCCTGTCCTGAGGGCTCTGAAATATTTGCTTCGTGAATTTGCCCAACATTGTCTTCATGTGTCCTCAGTCCTCTTTGCATTTATGCCGTGAGTCCAATTCCCACCTCAAAAAGAGCTTGCCAGCCCTGGGGTCTCATAATAAAGAAGAGGTGTGTACACACGCACCCCACACCCTGAAGCAGGACCATCCAGTCTGGGCCTCCCCCGAGGAGGGATGGCCAGCTGGAATGTGGACATGGCCACCAAACACTACACTACATCATCTGACCTGGTTTCCCTCCTCGCTTCAGATTTCAGGCATCTCTGCCTGGGCCCCAGTCTGTTTAAACTCACACTAGCACTTCAACAAAACCGTCATATCTTTATAACACTTTTAAAATATAAAGTTTTCAAGGATTTTTTTTTCTTAGAGTAGTACATATATTGAAATAGCTGTATAGCTTTGCCCAGTAATAAATAACTCCTCGGAAAAAAAAAAGAAACGCTTAAGATGGATATTCTGCAAAACTCCAGAATTATTGTGAAATCACATTTTTATCTACCATTTTTAGAGCCCATTTGATTTATCCCAGCTTGGCATATTAGAATAGACATGGGGATACAAACAGCCTGATAGTTAAAATTTTGTCTGCATATGAATCTCCTCTGGCTTCCTTCTCTGCCAGGAAAATTTTTCCTGTTGTCAGTCAACTGATCCTAATATCTTCTTGGAACAGAGCAAACATTTTAAAGTGCAAAGCAAAAGTCCTCCCCCGGCCCTGGAGAGAAAACTTTTTTTTTTCTTCCCTTGAGCTGTTGATGTCTTTAAGAGAAATGGCTTTAGCGGGTTCAGTCAGATGATAGAGGACACAGTTAACTCCATATAAAGGAAAAATGTTTGAACACCAGTACCAGTGATTTTAAGGAAGGTTTATTTGGGTAACATTTGTTTAAGAAGATAATCTGAGTCATAAATTGCATATAGTGAGTAGATCCCTCTTAAACAATAGCAGAAAGACAGTTTTGTTATTTTGGACTTTATATCTTTGCTTTGGAAAAGCCCTGTATTATTATGCATTTTGAAATATTTTATCGACTAAGGAACTCAAGCCTCTCAATCATGGACTGCATTGCTTTAATTAACTGATTATGTCTAGTTCTTTTTGGAGTTTTGGTCAAAATTAGTTTGAATCTACAGAAGAAAATGAAGACATGACTTTATCTTAAACCTTAGCGAAGGGTTTTGTTTTAAGGTAGACAAAGCAAGTCTTCTTAGGAAGCCTTATGGTAATTGATCTAGAGTCTCTGAGCTTATTTCAGCCAGTATCCCAACACACATTATTTTAACTGTTGGCTAAACATAAATTGATAAAAAATAGTCACCAGTGAGAACCGAAACACAGTAGTGATGGTCACTGAAAAGAGATTTAAGCCAAAAAAGAAAATAAACCCCAAAACTATGACAGAATGTCTATAGAGCTCTTCATTGATCTTGTATTTTAGAAAAATGAAGTCTGTGTTAGGAATGATTCATGGGCTGGATAGGAAAGTGGTTGGAGGCTGATTTAGGGTGGAGAAAAAAAGCACAGGAAACAGCAACATCCTATAGAATTTCTTGTGAGATTTTCGTTTTCATTATCAATTTGGGCTTAACAGAAATAAAATATTTTAGCTCAATTTAAATAAAGTGACAGGTGCCCAAAGTGAGACTACAAAATTATTTCAGGATTCATCAAGATATTGTCTTATTTGAAAGATGTTTGGGTAATAATAGCTGTATTATGAAGGGTTCTCCTGAGGAACAGGCCCAATAGGAGATATAGCTATCATCTATCCATTCATCTATCCATCTATCCATCTGTCCATCTGTCTAAATATATAGGGAGAGATTTTAAATAATGACTTACATGATTCTGGAGGCCAGAAAGTCTGAAATCCACAGGGGAGGCCAGCAGGCTAGAAATTCAGCTAAGAGTTGACGTTGCAGTCTTGAGTCCAAAATCTGCAATGGAGGCCAAGAGATGGGAAGCTCAGGCAACGTTTCCACGTTGCAGTATTGAGGCCCAACTGTTTTTTCCTCAGCAAACCTCAGTCTGTTAAAGCCTTTAACTAATTCGTTGAGGCCCACTCACATTATGGAGGGTAATCTCCTCTACTCAAAGTCTACTGATTGTAAATGTTAATCCTTCATCCTTCATCTAAAAATTCCTTTCATAACAACATCTAGACTAGTGTTGACTTAGTGACTGGGCACTACAGCCTAGTCAAGTGTACACATCACAATAGCTTTAGCAACTGTCCTTAACTTTCTACATTTTAATCTCTCATTGTGTCTATTAAGTAAAATGTTAAATAGTATTGGAGTTTTGTGTGTGTGTGTGTGTGTGTGTGTGTGTGTGTGTGTGTGTGGAAGTTTGTGCCATATGCCCAGTATCACTGGTGTGTTTCTAACTTATACTTGTAAAACTAGTATGCACTGCCACAGCACTTCTCCTGCAACTTTCCAAAGGAATATAATCTGCACATTGCAAACACTGCAGTTGAATATACCTTCAGTGATAACATTTAAAGAACTCTACTCCAGATTCTGAATAATATGGCCAATATCTTTAAAGGGGAAGGACTTACACATAAAAGAAATAAATGGTCTATTAAGGATATATGACTTCAGTAACCTAGGCAATGATCTTTTGTCCTTCGTTTTAATACTAGCAAGATAAAAATAATATATTAGAAATTTCATTCAAGCCATTGGCATCGATTTTCAAAAGTGACTGCTTAAACTTTAAATGCTTTGTTTTTGTTTCATTTTATTTTTTGTTTTTGCTCATGTTTATGTTTGCAGAGTCATTTGGTTGGTTGAGTAATTGGTTGATTTTTTAACTCAAGTACTTCATTTATCAAGACTAGAAAAAAGCACCTATGAATATAAATGGAAATTTAGAGAATGATTTTGAAGATAATGATCATAGATTTTAGTTGATTTTATTGGAAGTCCCATACCTTAATGAGGATAAACAATTTCACTGGCTCCTATAAAGTAATGCAGTTTTTTTCTCTTCAATATTCACCTGTGTATTGAAATTGGATGATAAATAGGATAGTTCTTATAGGTGAGAAATCTGAAATGGGTCTCATAAGGCTAAAATCAAGGTTTCAACAAGTCTGCATTCCCTCAAGAGGCTCTGAGGGAGAATCTGTACCCTCATCTTTTTCAGCTTCCAGAGGCCACCAGCATTCCCTGGCTCAGGGCCCCTCCCTCCATCTTCATCAGCAGTGACATCAGGCTGAGCCCTTTTCACATGACCATCCTATCTCGCTGGGTCTCTCTCCTCTGCCTTCCTCTTACATTCCCACCTATAAGAGCTGCAACATAATACATTTGTGTTGCTTTAAGCCACTGAGTTTGTGGTAATTTTTTATAGCAGCTATAAAGAAATTTCTATAAAAGAAAAAGAAAAGAGAAAGACTGTAGAGTATGAAGAGGATAAAATAATCCTTAAGGATAAAGCTAGAAATTTCTTTGTACGTATTTCAACTAAAACAAGTATTTGCTAACGAGCAAAGAAAGATAATGCTCTTATTTGTGAGCTTTGACTATAATAGTCATATATACCAGTCTGAATACCTATAAAAGGAGATGTGAATATATGCCACCAAAGTTAAATATTTAAATTGCTAATATGATTCTCCAGGTGGGACCAATCGAATCACACATGTTTCCCCATCTTGAGGTCAGTTGATTAGCAACTTTAATTCCATCTGCAACCATAATTCCTTCTTGCTATATAACCTCACAGACTCACAAGTTCCAGGCTTTAGGACATGGACATCTTTGCAGGGGCCATTTTTCTGCCCTGTGAGTTAATAATTCTTGAAGCTAGGTGATGGGCACATAAGGGTTCATTATACTAATCTATCAGTTTTTATAGATTTTAACTTTTCCAAACTAAAAAGGTAAAACATAAATAAATTTAAGACCTTATATTATCCAAGGAATTGTGCCTAGAAGAGAATTCCAAATTCAGTTAAAACCTTATTAGTATTCAGCCTCTTTGGAAATTTCCATATTTATTTCCAGTGAGCTATTTGAAAAAAAGATAAAATAATGCAACAATTTTAAAACTTAAAAGTATAAAAATATAGGCATACATTTTGCTTCTAGCAAATAGCTCTTCCTTAGATTTAATCTTCACTCCCCACCTTGAAAAAAGGTTTAAAATATTTTTTAAAAAATACTCATTACGGATTCTTAGAACTTTTAGGTTTGTAGAGCTCTTTCATATCATCTGGTCCAAGTACTCTCTGACATAGGACTTCCTGCCAAATGATTATCCACACATTGAACATCTCCAGAGATGGGGGATGGGAATCACACCCTCCAAAGTAATTTGTTTCATCTTGGACAACTACAGTAATTAAGGTTTTGTGCCATTGATATAGCTATGAAGAATAATTATAGCACTACTTCTACATAACAGTCTACAGATATTAGAAAGAAACTCAGATGTCATCCCAAGACTAAATACCTTTAGATCCTCTAGGCATCTGTGGAAATCCAAAATTGCTAAAAAATAAAGACTGTGTCCCTGATGAATATTTTATTGGAGGGATATTTGTTACTTTAAGTGAAATTTCCTTAACAACTCATGTATCTAATAAGTTGAATCAAAATACATTGGAAAAATCTAGAGAAGATTTTATCCATGGCTCTACTCCAAAAGACAGCCACACAGCTTTTCTGGGATTCTTATCTTCCATAGATAGGATATTTCAGCTGAGTGGTAAGAAACCATTTTTGTCCTGGGATAGTCCAAGATATAACTGCCCTGTACAGCTGTGAGCTGTGAGCACAGATGACTGGATGAGGGAGGTCAGAGGAGCTCAAAGTGGTACAATTGAAGCTTCAACCTTCAGTGAAGACCTTTCATTATATAAGGACAGTTAAATCTCTGCTCTGTAACTTGAGAGAAGCTGGTTTCTTTCCACTTGTTAGCAGATCTTAAAACCAATTTTACCTAAAAAATAAAATTTCACAGAAAATACATGCTCCACTTTTCATTTTTCTAGTTTGACATTTGCTAAGAAGTTTAAAGTAGGGCACCCCGGGTGGCTCAGCGGTTTAGTGCCACCTTTGGCCCAGGGCCTGATCCTGGAGACCATGGATTGAGTCCCATGTCGGGCTCCCTGCATGGAGCCTGCTTCTCCCTCTGCCTGTGCCTCTGCTTCTCTCTCTCCCTCTCTCTCTCTCTGTCTCTCATGAATAAATAAATAAAATATTTTTTTAAAAAGTTTAAAGTAACATAATTAAACAAGAGGCCATGGCCTTATAAAATTTAAAACTTTTAGAGCTCATTTAACACATTTTATTACCTCAGGAAAACCTTGCTTCTAGCAAGACATATAGGAGGACCAGACCCATGCCACTAGATTTCATTAGATAAAAAGGATAGATTCTAGACAGAGTTAACATAGATATGAAATAGACGGGGAAGAACTGTCGAACTGACTCAGGGGGGCCATTTCTCACCACCTTACAACACACTTAACTGCCTCAACTTTTGTCAAGCAGTTCCTCAATTGTATAGCTGATTGAAAATATAAACCAATAAAGGCCCTGGTTGAGACATTTTGCCCTCAAAGCTAATCAGTGACTTTTCTGAACTGAAATATTTTCTCCTCAATGGCTTGTTTTATACTTTTGTTGACTCTGGGCAAAGGATCATCTCTGTTTCCCCAAATCACAGACTTATAAGACCACTTGACTGTTTACCTGAATCATGCACAAGCCTGACCAATTATTTACTCAAGACATCATGAGGAACTGGTGACCTTTAGATCTAGCCTACCGTGCTACAAACTGCCACCACACTGTCATGTTTTCTACCATTTCATGGAGATCTCTACCAAGAGCACTTTCGGATTATGTGCAGCTTTTGTTAACTTTTGCCTCTGAGGCCAGGACTCAGTTATTGGGCCAAGAAACACAAGCTCAACACAGACTATTCTCATCCTATCTCTCTACTGTTTACACAAAAATAGAGTCAGATGACTGACTAGAATTAGCTTTGGTGAGGATGATCTTTTAAAACAGCAGTTAATTTTTTCATAGTTTGTGTTCTCTCCCCTCTTCTTTTGAACTTGTTTCTAAACAATCTTAGAAGCAGGTCTGGATATACTCAAAGCTCCACTATAATAGAGACTATTTGGCTGATACAATTTGGGTCTTGCAAACTCAAAATAGCCTACAAAGGCATTTCCTCTGCTAACTAATCACTGTCAAAAGGAAGAGCTACATGTCAACCATTCTAAAAACCAAAGGTGGTGTATTTGTTAGAGGTATGCATCTTTTACTTGGCTTAAAAATAACAAGCCAAGCAACAAGTTAACTTATTTATTTGGATTGGTACAAATGTCATGAATAAATCATCTAAGCAAATATTTGGGTAGTAGAATTATTAGAGACAGACATTCCATGAGTGCTTTACTGAGATTGTGTTTTGATGGAGGAGGCATTTGGTTATACCTCCTTTAAAAATTATTTTCAAGGCACCTGAATGGCTGAGTCAGTTGGGCATCTGCCTTTGGCTCAGGTCATTATTCTAGAGGCCCAAAATCGAGTCCCATATCAGGGTCCCTGCTCAGCAAGGAGTCTGCTTCTCCCTCTGCCCCTCACCCCCCTTGTACTCTCTCGCTCTCTCTCAAAGAAATAAATAAATAAAGTATTTTTTAAAGTAAAAATAATTTTCAAGTTGGGGTGCCTGGGTGGTTCAGTCAGTTAAGCCCTGACTCTTGATTTCGTCTCAGGTCATGATCTCAGAGTTGTGAGATCGAGGCCCATGTTGGGCTCCATGCTGGGCATGGAGTTGGCTTGAGATTCTCTCTCTCCCTCTGCCCTTCCCTGACCCCTGTTTGCACACACACTCTCTCTTTCTTTCTCTCTCAAAAAAAAATTGTTTTCGAGTGAAAATCTTACCAACTATAAGATATCACACATCTGTCCATGTAAATAAATGACTTTAAAAAATAATTATTCTGAAAGATTCTGGCCTTTCCAGGGGGTACAATTTCAGCTCACTCAGGGTAGGTTGGCATTGTCTCCTCAATTAGTTCTTTAACTTCCACACAAAGATGTAGCACCAGTGACTGCCAAGATTCAGCAATGCCTACACAGCTAGACTTATTCCTAACTTCATCACATCCTTTCCCTCATCTTTTCTCTTCTTACACCCTCATTTTTTACTAATTCTCTATATATTGCTTGAAATTCCATATGTAAATATATTTAATAAATGAGTGGATGGACAGAACAACAGATGAACAAATTTGTCCTGTTTAAGAATGAATCTGAGCCCTTTTCTGTAGCATATCTTAGTATTTATTAACACACACTCCTGATGATCTTTCTAGCCTCATCTCTTAACATTTCTCACTACCCACCCTGTACACACATACACCAACAAACTAAAGTGGTTACAACTCCAAAAACATACCAGTTCCTCTTTGGGACATGTTTCTTTACCATTTGGGACCTCATAATCTTATCAGAAAAATCGGAATAATACCTATCTTATAGGGTGGCTGTAAGAATTAAAGCATTACTTTATGAAAAGCACATAATATGGTGCCTGGCACATACTAGGTCCACAGTAAATGTTATTTGTTATTGCGATTGCTGCAGTAGTGAGTGATGATCATGGTTCCCCTAAATCTATGGCCTTTCACGTATTTTTTTCTTCTGCCTAAAATATTGCCTGTCCACCTGGCAAATTCATGTTTCTTTTTCTCAGTGAGACCCTCTCTAACCCCTAAAGGGAAAGTTAGGCTCTTGCTTGTCTGTACATTAAAACATTTCATAGACCTCTGTTATCATGTTTAATGCACTGTACTCTAATAATGTCTGATGTCTTCATGTATTTCCGTTCCCCATCAGATTCTTAAGGAGGGAGACATGATTTCCTTAAGGATGTCCCTGACATTTAACATGGAATAGATCATGCGAAGGAAGGAAGGAAGGAAGGAAGGAAGGAAGGAAGGAAGGAAGGAAGGCAGGAAGGGAGGGAGGAAGAGAGGGAGGTGGAGGGAGAAAGGAAGGAAGGGAGGGGAGAGAAGAGGAAAGAAAGGAAGGGAGAAAAGAAGGAGAGGGAGGAAGGAAGGAGCAAGCAAATGAATGAATGCAGTTCTCTGGCAGCCATCCTGTCCTCCATCATTCCTGGAAGATCCCCAACAGTGATGCATTGATCTCATTTACAAATTCTGTCAGTGCACTGATTAACAGTTCCCAAGTTTATCACTCAGGGCATAAATAACTCTGGTTCTGGAAGATATTAATTCATTTGCAGTGACTAATTTGCCTCCTATTTGATGATAATGCCAACTATTGACTAAGGCAAAATCCCTCAGCTTGCCAACCAAAAAAAAATCACTTATTCAGAAAATGGCTCATATAGGAAAGAAGCAGCTGCTTTTGCAATTGACACAAATGAGCCAAAATTTGTTTCTCTAGAAAAAAAAATTCATTCCGGTGATTCATTTAGCTTCACTGGTGAGGTTTTGGTGAAGTCAAGAGAAGTGGAAAATGAAGGATAAAGGAATACCAAGAAGGTAAGCATATTGATTTTCTTCATCATTTGCTTTCTCTGATGACTTTCTCTGTCTAGATTTCCTGTTATAGATGCAGAGTTCTTATTGATCTAGCCTGTTGTATTGCAGAAAGAAAACTCAGTCAGAAAAATAAAATTAATTGTAAACTGAAAACATTTTCTCATAAAGACCAACAGCTTTTTCCCCTCATGTACAAACATCTTCCTTACAAGCATCCTGTTGTGGAAATACTGTTCATTGGCAATAGAACTCATAAAGGTGAGGAAAAATTTTCCATTTTACTGACCAATATTTCAAGCTCTGGAAATGCTACAATATATGTTTCATCAGATAACCCATTAGATGATCCTAATAGTAATAGAGTTGCCAATTTTTTTATGATAAAAAGATGTGTGGGAACTAGAATGTAGATGAGGCTACTACTCACACACACACACACACACAAACACACATACACACCACCCCCTACAATTCTCATGCTACCAGTGGAGGGAATGACCAGTTGTAGATTGAAATGTCTGCTGTCTTCCTTTAACCCAGGTTCTTTCCCACACTGGTGTGTTTGCAGGACCGAATCACGATTGAGGAATCCCTTCCTCTGCAGCAGACTTAGCCCTTCTCTCAGGAGCTGGCTACATGCTCTCCTTTCTACTTTATGCATCTCCTCTTCTCAAAATTACCAAACAAGAAGGCATTTATGATGAATTCCACTCCACTCTGAACTCTGTTTACATCTTCAAATAAACACATTTTCTTTTTCTTTTTTTTTTTAATTTAAATTCAATTGGCCAACATCTAGGACATCATCAGTTTCAGATGTACAAACACATTTTCTGTTTGTATTTTGTCTAACCTCTTTCCCAATTGTAGTTGGCTCTTTTATAATTATTCTTGTCACTTTTGACTTTCTCCGTCTCATACCCAACTGCTCCCCACCCTGCATCATTCTTAGTCCCCAAATCCTAGTTCCAGCTTATCCTACACATCAGTGTATGCTTCCTTAAGTCACAATTTAGAACAGGTTTGAGTTTCTTAATCTCTTACTCTAAACTCTTTGCAGTCTGGCAACAGCAATCTATCTTTTCAGCCACATCACCCCCCATTTGGACATTTGATTACCACCTCCCTCACAAACCTTCTCTTGATCAATAAAGGATATGACCAGCCAGCCAGTTACTCAAGGAAAAACCCTAGGAATTATCTTTGAGTCCTCTCATGCACCCCCCACATTCAATCCACCACTAAGCCCCTTGATACTACTTGCATAACATATGCCCAATCTGTCCATTTGAATTAATACCTGTCTGTACCGCCATTATCATTCAGTTAGGCTACTATAGTACTTCTGATTTGGTCTCTTCTTGCCTTTCTACAATCCAGTTTCCACACAACATCTGAAGAGAGCTACATTAAAGCATAAATCAGATCCCCTCTCAACCCTATTGAAAACCATCCGGTGATATTTCATTCTACCTAGAATAAAATCCTTTTTTCTGCCCCTATGTCATCTGGCTCATGTGGACCTGTTTCAACCCAGCCTTTACCACTTTACCATCTCCTACTATGTACCAACTACACTGGCCTTCCTTATATTCTTCTTACATACATCTTCCCTGAAACCTTCACTAGCTTTTCCTTCTTTCAATAATGCTTTTTCCCCTAAACTTTGCATGGGCACCATCTTTGTCATTTAGCTCTCAGCTTAATATAGCCAATATCAAGTAGTACTTGATAGCACTTATCTGATATTTCTTTTTGTTTTCGTATGTTTATTTTCTCGCTTGTTCACTGCTGAATAATATTGGCTCTTAATAAACGTAGTTAATGGATAGATGAACCTTACTTTCCCATCTTTCTGCCCTGTCTACAACACTGCACATTATCCCTGATGGGGAATGATGTGATCAATGACCAGAGGTAGATTGGGTTGGTATGGAGACAGGAAGGCTGAGGAACAATAAGAATGACTTGACTGCAGAGAGTGTCTTTGTCAAATGAGAGTTAAGAGACGAAGTCAGTTAAGATCTTTAACATCAAACTAAGAAAGTTTAGGTCAAATCTGATAAGTTATAGAGGTCCCTTCTTAAACCTAGGTAAACATAGACTGTGAATTCCATGAAGTCAATGATGTTTGCTTTGGTCACTACTATAAACCCTATGCCTAGAACACAATGGGTGCTCAATAAATCATTGAAAGTGTAAATGAATGAACATGGTATAATCTTTAGGATTATTTAGGTATAATCTCTAAGCTCCTGAAGAGCCTGCCTTACCCAGTCCAGAAGGTGTCAGTGAAAAGCAGTACACTATCTACATCGTCCCTGAGGGCGGAGCTTTCACGACACTGAATGGCTCGCTGACCCTCGAACTGGTGAATGAGAAGTTCTGGATGGTGTCCCGGCCACTAGAGCTCTGCTATGCCCCCACCAAGGATCCAAAGTGACCCCACAAAGAGACAGCCAGAGGATGGGGACCATGGGATGTCCCTTGTCCTGGCTTACCACCCCCAGCTTCTTTGTCCCCCAGTGTCCCCCAACCTGGCCAGCCAGTAAGAGGACACAAATGAGGACAAGTGGCTTTAATACAAAGTATCTATATTAGATTCTTCTATATTGTACAGAATGGGGCATGCGCCCCCATCTACTGCCTTTTCTATTGCCCCCCCCCAACCTCCCATCTATCCAAGATGATGGGGAAGGTGAAGAACCCTCCCCTTCATGCCCTCCTACCAACAACAACAAATTTGCTTCTTTTCCTCTTTGGAAAAAAAAAAATAGTTTTTGGAACTATTCCAAAACAGTTTGGAAATAGTTTATAAGACCCAGTGGAGATAAGAAGACTATAGAATTTCTTAAAATCTGGACAAAGGATTATATGTGATTTATCAAAATGTAGTTTTCTGTGCTTTTCCTAAGACCATTGAATCACCTGAGATTGGGATCCAGAATCTGACTGTTATGAGTTTCCTTTGTTTCTTCCATGTACACTAAAGTTTGAACGACTGCCCTAGAAGAGGTGAGATTATGACAGGCCTTAAAGAAGGATCCGTACCTGAGGGAATTAGTGAATGAGAACAGTTGCCAGAATTTTGCAAAATATAAGAGTCAAAATGACTTGTTTCCAACATGGCAAGTAAAGAGAATGACACTGTCAGGGTAGAATACAGGAGCCTCGTCCATCAGTATGAAAAGGCCTCCCCTTTTAAAAACATGTAAAGTAATAGCTTTTCACTTTTGGGGAAACGATATAAAGGCATGTGTAAGGTGAAATGTGAGACTAAGCTAAGAAAATCATGTGTTCCCAAAACCATGGAAGGTACTACACTGTAATAAATACCAAAGGTATTTCCCCTTCATTCCATAGTGTGGGAGTGCTGAAGACAAATAAGTCTCGTTTCTTCTTGTCAAAACGTATATTAAAGGCATGCTACTTCTGTTTGTTTCATAGTGCAAGCATTGCATATGCCTCAGTAAATAGCTCTTTGTGCAATAAATCCTTGAAATTGGCTTCCTCCCAGCCATGAACAGATATAACATTGGAGCAATGCTAGAAAGCAAGGAAGCAATGCCAGAGATCTAATTTGAGGAAAGATCTGAATGCAAATGTCTCCAGCAAATAGTAACATTCTAGGAAGTTGTTCAGTTTTCCATAGTTCAGATTTTATTCATTATTCTTGGGCTTTAGAATCTAGAATCCATACTTAGAATCAGATTTTTTTTTTTTTTATGTACAGACAGACTGAGGCCAGTGAATGCCACTCATGAAAAGAAATCTTAAAACTTTGGGCACCTGATATCTTCTGTATTTTTGTGTTATGAGAAATATGACATTTAGAATACCCAGTGAGTTAAACACCCCAAAGTAAATCAGCCCCTTCCCAGCATGATGGATAAATGTTTAATATAAGCGTATAGACTAGTCATCATAAAACCCCAAGTTCCTCTTGTCAGTTTCCAGTTCAGTATTATCACATGAGAGAAGTGAAGTTAAGGAAGGTCAGCGGACAGAGGTGAGTATTGGAACATGCCCGTAACTATATCCATGGGACGCTTGCTTCATTGTAACTGTCTTAGAAACTCTGATTTTTTTTTTTATTTGAGTTTGTTGCAAAATTAAAGATAATATATTGGGAGATTCCATGTGAACTGTTCTACAGATAAGACCTTTTTGTTTTTTCTCCTCTAAGCTGAATAAGAAGTTACGTTAATGCCTTTTTTTTTAAGCAGGAAAAAATAAAGCTACTGGTTGAAAATGTATGCCACGAAATTTGGATCACATATCAGTGAGGTGGGGCTATAATAAGTAATCACTTCACTGTTCCTGTCAAGGGACCTATGTCTTACCAAAAAAGGACAAAAGTTAATCAATCAAGGCAGTATACTTGACAATAGCAATTTCCTCCACCACTGCTCCCAAAAAATGTCTGATGAAATCAACATATCAATGAAGAGAACATATGTAAACTTAAAAAAGGATCATAATTTGCTTCATAAATGATCATTCCTGGGGCATCTTCACATAGTAATTCTGGGTCAAGAAACTGACACCTGAGGAGAGAAATACTTTAAACTTTGTGAAACATGCTAATAATTCCTCCTGAACAATCTCAGGTAAATACTGAAAGATCTTGAAGTTATATATGTATTCAGTCAATAAATATGTACAACTTCATATCTACATGGTATAATATTCCATGGCATCTATCAGAAGCATGCTCAGCAACAAGAAGGAAGCACAGTGACTTCTCCCGAAGATCCTCAGACTGTTTGAAAGCTCAGAGCCGACAGCCAATGGCTTCTTTCGCTTGGGCTTCTCACCGTCCAGGATCTAGGTAGGGCATGTTCAATGCAGAAGCAAAGGAAGAGGAACGAAGTGATCTTTACCCGAGGCTCAGAGTTTTGGACATAAATGTTAAGTCAAATGTTCCAAAAGAGAAAGAGCCCTTCTGTGTCCTTGGTTTGTTGTGAAACAGTGAACTTTAAAAATATGAAGACCCTCTTTCTTCATCTTAATACTGTAACACTTCTATCATTTTTATCGCTTTCCTCAACATGGATAAGGATCTACTCATACACTAGAAGGAAGAAGTGTTTTCTTTCTGCAAAGAGATATGTTTTCATGGTTTTCTATGTGTCAAGGACAACTGAGCTCAGGAAGCATAAATTAAATTTATTTAGAGCCTGAATTTATACAAGACTAAATTGTGACATTTTCTTTTCACTCAAGTTTGGCCTTAAAACCATGCCACTTTGTTCTGAAGGTGTATTTTTATTTTTGTAGATATTAGATTCATAGACCTTTTTGAAGGTTTAATAATATCATTAAGTAATGGTGTATTCTAATCAGTTAGCAAAGTGCTAATAATCAATTGCATTTAGTGAATGAATGTGTAAAAAATAAACTTCAAAATTCACCTTTTCAAACATACCTTGTTACTATTTCATTACTCATTGGATGATTCCGCTGTAATTACCTGGAAACAAATAGCCCCTGACTGACATTGCCTCCAGTCTGATCCTCCTCTCAACAATAGCTAATTAAATATGTTTAGAAAGCAAAAATTTAAAGTAAATTTCAATTTTATAGTTAACAACGACAAAATGTTTGTTTTTTCCAGATTATACTGCTTTTTATCAGTCATTTTAAAAAAGCATAATACCAGAAACATGAACACAAGAGAAGTAAGTCTCTTAATAATTTAGGTTAAAAACTATTAATTCTGGGTCATTTCTCAAAGTCCATCTCCCATGTCAAGAAAACAGAGTAATGTAGAGATACAGAATACCTTTTCCTAAATATTTCCAATCCACGGTCTCCATCTGGATTATAAGTAGGTAAAGGAAGAATTAGGTAACAATGGTTCAGGTGCTCCCAAGCTGTGAACACCCATCTTGCAAACATCAAAAATTCGTGAGTAAAGGGATGCACACTTTTCCCACACTGCAACAAAGCTAATCTGTGTCAGTTATGGAAACTTTCTAGCTCTCCTCTCTTCTCTATCCCTTAGTCTTTTTGTTTGGTTGTTTTAAGATTTTTTGTTTTAATTTTAAGTAATCTCTGCACCCCAGGTGGGACTCGAGCTTCCAACCCCGAGATCAGGAATTGCATTCTCTCCTGTCTGAGCCAACCAGGCACCACACCTCCCGTTCTGTCTTAACCTGCACAAACTACACAGAGCAGGTGAGCAGGCTTCTCTGAGATTAGGAGGGACTCAGATCCCTTCCATTTTTTGAGGCTCCCAGCCCCCTAAAATAAAAGATGTTCAAATGAGGTAACAAAATTTGTGGCATGTTTTAAAAGTTCAATCTTGACAATGAATCCCAGGGACAGTGTGGATAGCCTCATTAGGAGACAACATCAGGAATCTAAATCTGAGGCCCTTCATGAAGATGAGAACAGACCAAACAGCTCCCCTGCTCTGCTCCCTCTATAATTAGCCTGCTATTTACTCCCTGCTTTCATTCTCCCTCGGTTTTCTAACAGGTTTCTCTGCCACCAGTATTTCACACCTCCAGTCCATCCTCCATCATGCTGCCAGAGTGATCTTTCGAAAATGCCTGTTTGATCATGTTATTTCCCCGTTTAAAACCCTCACATTTCCAGTCATCTGCAGGATGAGTCAGGCTGCTTCACAAGGGGACCACAGAAGCCCTTTCTCTCTCCAGCCCACCCAGCTGGCCACCCCATTCCCATGTACCGGTGCGTTCCTTCTCTGACTTAGCCTCCGTACTCCGCGCACCTTTGCTCACACTGTTCCCTGAGCGTGGATTGTTCTCTGAGCTTCTGCAGCTGCCTGAGAGGTGCCTGTTCCTTCTTTAGGATTCACTCCCAGCCTTCACCCAGCCCCTCTGAAGGCTCTGGCCCCACTGTACCCAGTTACTTTTGTCACGGTTTTCACCACAAGGGCCATACTTACCGCTCATCAGTTTGACGCACCTTACCATGCTTGTAGCTTCTTGAAAGCAGGGACTGTGCCTTATCCATCAAAGCCCTGAGCGCAGAGAGGACTGGTTTGATATGGATCTTAGTCTTTTCATCTTTGCGGTTCAGTTTACCTGATTTTTCTTCACCTGTTTCTCTCTTTTCCCCTTTTTACCATTCCATTTTTGAATCTTAAAAAGTACCTTAGTCTTGGCTGATAGAGGTAAGATAATGTTACTGACAGGCTTTTATCATGAATAAGTAGAGCTATGTCTTGCAGAGGAATTCTCCGTAACTTTTAAAAAGTCATCAGCTTCTAAATTCCTTGAGCTTCTGAGCCTCTCCATGATAATCTCCAAACATCTCTTCATCTTCTCGTACTTAACTCTGCTCCTCAGGACACCTGGGTGGCTCAATCAGTTGAGTGTCTGCCTTCAACTCACATCATGATCCCAGGGTCCTGGGATTGAGCCCCACATCGGGCTCCTTGCTCAGCGGGGAGCCTGCTTCTCCTTCTCCCTCTGCCTGCCGCTCCCCTTGCTTGTTCTCTCCCTTTCTCTCTGTCAAATAAATATATACAATCTTAAAAGAACATCTGCTTCTCTTCAAGTACTGAGGGACATGAAAATTTTTAGTTTTTGTTCAATTTTAATATTTCTTTCTTTTGTTTTATTGCTGTAGTATTTTTTATCCTGCTGAGTATTTTGAGTATTTGTTCATATCAAATGTCTAATGTTTCTGCTTCATTGTAGACTAAGTGACTTTCACAAGCTGGCCTGATCACCCCCATACCATCCATGCATGATAGCTTGTTCTGTAGGGAGTAATAAGTCGCAAACAATCTGCCTCAAAATTCCTTTGGAATTTAGTGCATTTGTAGGTTGTGGATTCCCTACTGAGGTCAGAAAACCCAGTACATACTAATTCAATGTATTTATTGAGCAAATATTTATTGATTAACTTTGGCAGGATGAATGTCAGCCTCTAAGGATAAGGAGTGAGATAAATTAGGGCTCTGCCTTCAAGAGGTTTGCAATCTATCCCTTAAATTTTGCTAAAAAATGGCATATTTCTCTTTCTGCCTCTCCAGTATTTATTGCCGCTGTGAAAACAGTTAAATTCTATTTATGATCTTAATCACATGGAAAACAGCTCTTATGAGAATAATAAATTAACTCTATCCTTCTGAGAAGCACCTCATAAATATTAGAAATATTTTGTCATGTTTCTTTCCTTAAATACTCATTTGAGATCATAATTATCCAAAGGTATTTTCTTTTTTAATGAGCTTCTCTCCATCTCAAAGAGATTTGTGATATTTTGTTATTACATAATATCTGTACTGATCCTTGAGCATCCTTATGGAAGAATTTCTCAAACTGTACATTCATTTTTGTAGCCCGTTTTTTATCCAGTCTAGATGAAAGAAGATCCAGCCAATGTTTGAGACCCACATTTATTGTCTTCTACCAAGAGACAAAGGATAATGGGTCTGGAGATGTAAGGTCTTTAACAATGTACAACCCTAAGCATTTAATATGTGAATTAGTAGTCTTTAAATGGTTATCCTTTTATCAGATTAGAATTATTCTTGGCAACTAATGGATGTATCTGTAAAATGGAATTTGCCTGTTAATGATTGAAAGGTTTCTAAAGATCTTTTAACATGAGATAAATAAAGCAGTAGATCAACAGAAGATAGGTACATTTCATAATAATCACTCCAAAAGAGCTATTTCAAGTAATAATTACCCACTCAGAGATGAAGAGGGAATTTCTAATGGCTATAACTGTAAGAATCACTTACCATGTGGCAAGACAAACCTGCTATTTCCCCAAGTTTAAAATGGAAACATTCATTAAAGAGAAAATAATGTCTTAATTCACTCTCGTAACACTTTTAAATTAAATTAGTAAAATACAATGTTTTCATCTCTACGCTTTTACTCACTTTCCTAAAGATAATATTTTTTAAAACCTATCCTGCCATGCACAAAAAGCTGACAAAACAGTATATTCCTTTTCTGTTCCCATGGAAGCCTACCTTCTATAAGACATACCTTACCTTTCCTGATAAAGTTATTTCTTTAACCATTGCAACTTTTGGTAGTCTTTTCTTTGAAATCTCCAATTTACATCAGTTTATATTGTGTGGCAGGTCTAATTGTAGAATCCTCTTTCTATGAAATGGGTCGCACCACTCAGAAAAAAATAATATGTAGTTTCTTGGTGCCAGTCTGAGAAGAACAAAGAAGTCAGCTCCTACTACATAGAGTTGAGTAAAGGGAAGGAAGAACAGCACTTTCTTGGCACTTTTTTCATTTGTTGGCGTATTCATTCAACTGGTACTTCCTGTGTATCGACTCTAGATAGGCATTAGCTCAGGGAGCTGAAGTAATACTGTGGAGTGTCAGCACACAATGAACATACTGTACAGTGCAAGATGAAACAGCAGAGCTTTATAAACAGTGCTCCAGGAACTTAGGGCAAGAGCACTAAACCCTCATAACACCATTGCAGTTATGCTTAAATTGTTTCTGTACATTTAGTAGCTCCTACTCTCCCTCAGATTTCATGGCTTCTGTTACCAGGGAACTTCTTAATTATATGAGTCTGTCAAAAGATATGGCTGACTTCAGAAATTCTCCTGGAAATCTTTGAGAAATAACCCTAACTATGATTTTTAGAGCATCTAAAAACCTATTTTCTGCTCTTACCTTTCATTGTTTATATTTTTAAAAAATGCATGTCCTCGGCAATCATAGACTGAATATTAATGATTTTTAGTATTCTCCAGTTACTCCTAGTATAAGAAATCCACTGAATGAACCTAGGTCCAGTGGAATCTAATGCAACTAACCAAGATTTATTTGAAACCGGGTTTCTCAGCATGGGTGTTATGGAACCCAAAGGCATTAACCATAAGAGAAGTTAATCCACATCATGAGCCAAACAGAAACGTGAACTCAGATTCTTGCCCTGTTTGTGTACTTCCTCCTTTTGCCTTGCCTCTAGCCCTTTAATTTCTAGTCAGGAAGACTCCCCCATCTTGTTTCTTATTGGTGTGGACCCTCCTTTCCCATCTAACAATAGACTCAGCCTTGTCATTTTTCGGTTCTAATTTTTTTCTGATTTTGATGTATTGATTTCAACATGCCGAAGTCCTATAATGGGTATTTTTTTAGTTTAAAAATTACATGTTTACTACGTACCAGGTACAATTCTTAGAACTTTGCAAATATGAACTCATTTGAGTATGATTGGTAGTTTTTCTGAAGCAAGAAATGGAATCACAGATACTCATAAGAAGCATCACTAAACCAGTGAATGAGCCTTTGCGACTGCCCAGTATTTATATCACACCATTGAGCACCTTCAGTATTATTCAGCTTTGGCTTTCACTTGTTTTCAGTAGTAATTGTCATGAACATTTATGGGGGGAAATAACTCAAAAAAGAAGGTGAACTACTAGGGGCTGTTGACAGAAATAAGTGGGAAACAAAATAATTTGGGGACACAATGTTTCTTAGCTAAGAAATAGAGGTTTTCAATAGATTAAGTAGCAGAAAGCTGACCCTGATAGCAGATCAGAAGTATAACATGAAAGAAGTCACAGAATCCTCTATGCAAAGCAAAAGAAAAGTATTTCAGGGAGAAGTTTCATGTCTCAGCAATGCAAATGTCACACACCATGGGGAATAAGAATGAGTAAAAGTTGAATTTGTTTCCTTGGTGTTAGCAGATGTACCAGAAAGAACTATTAGTGGAAAGGTAACTGAGGAGAAAGCCAGAAGTCAAAATAAAGTCAAAACAAACATTCCCATACATATAAAATTACGCATTCACAAAAGTCTCCAAATCCATTGTTGTAAATATCAGAGGTCTACCATCCCACTTTAAGGTGCTTAAATAGAACATCACTTTTGCTTCCCTGTGTGAATATTTTTAATTATTTTTTTTATTTTGGTAAAATGTAACATTTACCATTTTAACCATGTTTAAGTGTATGTCAATTATTTCTCAATAAAACAGAAAATAAATAAAAAGCGAAGAGTTAAAATAAAGGATTTAGGTTCACGTTTTCTTTTACCCCAAGGTAGTTTTTACTTCCTTCTTCATACAAGTCAGAAACAAATGACAGTTATGATCATGGTCTGTTAACTTTTGATTTTGTAGTTTATTTTGCAATGTGTTTCTGTTCCCATTTGTAAGGAAATAACTTACTTGAATGACTGGGGATCTCTTTTGCTTCCTTTGATTATAGCGATGTCAATTCTCAGTTGGTTTCCTGGGTGTTTTAATGTGACAATACAAATATTGCCCATCAGAAGGCTTATTCAGAATGCTTTCAGATCAAAACCTAGCTCGAATATTCAATATTCAGGAAAGTCATACATTTGTGAGGAATAACTTTTGACCTTAAAGTCTGTATAGGAATCAAATGACAGACAAGCTGTTTTGTGTGCCCCTCATCAACAGCAAAACTGTGGTTTGTTTCGATACAATAATGTCAGTGATAAAATATGCAGGGAAAACAAGGAATTGAAATAAAATTTAGTGAAATGTTCTCCTTACCTTATTTTATTTATGCATTACACTGCAGCCAGTAATGACCCAGATTTCTGTAATAATATTTACTTAACTCTGAAGATATGTGTAGCATTACATGTTGTGATGGTATAATCAAATTAGATATCATCTTCTTATTCTGGGGTATGACAGTATATTGTTCCAAATTTGAAATCTGTTGAAGTTTCTTTGCTTCAGAGACTTAAATCAACTCAGATCTTGAAGTGTGTAGCTTCATTTATTCTGAACCAAATATAATTTCCCTTTTAGGGAGAGAATATCTTTAAAAGGCTCATTAATAAAATCCTAACAAGGCATCTTGGACTTTGGAGAACACTCGTGTCATTTTTAGGAGTTAAGTACAGAAAGTTATAAAATGTAACGATAGGCTTTCTTATCAAACACACGATGGCAAGGTGTTCCTGATAAAATCAGAGCGTTGTAAAAAAGTTGAAAACTTTTCTAATGCCTTTGAAAAACATCAAAGTAATTATGCTGATACCTTATGAACCAAAGGTCTAATTTTCTCACTGTGACTTGGGCACAGCTGACACACCTATAGAAAGAAGAACTGGCGCTCCTTGTTAGTTTTGTAGCCCAGATGGCCCTATGGCTTTAACTTTGAGGATATAAATGGTCTTATTTCTGGAACCACGTAAATATGCAAAGAAAATGCATGCTAATTTACCAAATGAAAGGAATAGCTGAAGAAATGTAAATGTAAGACCAGGGACCCAAGATCTGTAATAAATAAAGGCGGAAACAACAGCAACAAAAAACTCTCAGACTGTGGATAAATATAATCATTGTAAAAAAAGCAGAACTTGAACCCAACAGCAATAAAATTTAACCTAAGGCTGTTAGTTGGCATCAAATGGAGGATCAGTGATAATGGGAAGCATAAGAAGGGCATAAAAATTTTGGAAGCTGTTAAAATCGTCAAAGGTCAAAATACTTGTTTTCATCCAGCAACAAATTCATTTTCCAATGGGGCTCATTCACACAGGGCCTGGCACCCATTGCACATTGGCAGTTCACAGTTCATTTTGGCATACCAAATACCGATAGATACAAGTCACAGAATCATTGATCTTCAAAGAATCTCAAGAAATTATCTGGTCTGCCCCCTCAACAGACACTTAAACCGTTCAAGACAAAAATGTCAACTCTCTAATTCTAGAAATCCTCTGGAAAATTGCTGCTGCAGCTCTTTGTGTTCAAAGATGATTTTAGCATATTTACCTGTTTTGCTTTGTGGCCTCTGAGTTCAGAGCATAAACTAAAATTTTGTTTAAATTAAGGCAGCTTAGAATTCTTTTCTTTCTGCAAATGTCTCTTTTCTTTATTTGATCCTCAAAACGGCTGAGCTAATTTTAATATTTTTTTTAAAAAACCACCTTTTTCCTAGGCTGTAAACCTGCATGACGAATTCCAGCCCAGAGCAACATTTTTATGATCCAGTGTCAAGTTCTTGAAAAATGAAAAATGAGAGGAAAGAGAGATTTAACTGTAATGTGGATACATTTTGGACTGGATGTTACCAATTGAATAAGGTGTGTGTGTTTCAGCATAAAAGCTGACTGTATTTGCCTTTTCTGATTTAAGCATGCAAAACCTTTTATTTTCATAATCTGGGCCAAATGTACTTTGTACTCTGGACTTGAACCAGAACTCAGAAGGGGGATGAAAGAGCATTACCCATGCAAGCAATAGATTTGAGGCAAGTTTTAATTGAAAAAAAAAAAATCCCACTATCTATTCATTTTTAAAGCATGAGCTGCATTCAACACATAAATCTTTCATTATTCATACATGGAAGTATGTGTTTAATGATTAAGTCTCTAAGGATTTATTTGATAGAATAATCTAAATGTCTTTTTTTTTAAAGGCAAATGAAATGTGGTTTTTAATTCTTTAAAGGACAAGTTACAAAGCATGCAAAAATATAACACAGACTCTTAGTTTTTTAAACTATATCTACAATTTGCCTATCCATTGGTTTGTTCATCTGGATATCAGTAACACACAGACTTGATCTAATAATGGCTAATTATGCAGTTGTTTATCAGCTCATTTGAAACATTTTGAGATTCAGTCTAGCTCAGCAAATTACTGCGCTTAAGGCAGTTCTATATTCTAGAAAATTATAATATCCCCAGAAGGCAAAGAATTAATAATAAAAATCCTCTTTTGTAAAAGATTATCATTGTAGAGCAAATGGAGCAGATCTTCCCTATCCTACTGCATTTAATATTCTCATTTTTTCCCTGAAACTTTGATGGAGAGGCAATGAGAATATCTCTGTTTTATTAACTTATTAAGAGGCACATTTATAGAACTCGTGCACTATATTGATTCCTAAAGCTGCAGTGCTGCTAAGAGCCAATAATCACAGAAGAGCAGGATGATTCAATTTGTTAGCCCAGATGTTTCTGAAACTCAGTAGAGCCCAAATTTTCACCCAATTCAGAAAGCCTGGTTATTTAACTTCTCTGAGCCTCCATTTTTTTTTCATCTGTGAAACAGAGGTAATAGCAAAGGCAGCCTCAGGATGTTGTGTGGAGTAAATGAGATAATGCATGGAATGCACCTAATACAATGCCTGTCTCTAGCAAATAATGTTAGTTGTAGTTATTATTATGGCCATTATTGTCATTACTTCTTGTGGTGCAGGACTCTAATAAGATGTATGCATTTAATTAGCCATGTCCCTTAGTAGTTATGGAACATTTCAATCTAAATATTTTTAAATCAGCTTAAAGTTTAACAGGAACTTCCTGCTCCAGCACTTTTTATCCCAAAACTACCTCACCAAGCTAACATCCAACCAGCCGAATAGGTGGGATACAATGATGTGAGATAAATCACCTACACAAGAGTTTGGAATAATTCCAACTTCATAGCAGTTGGACTTGACAACATAGTATTTTTGAAAGCACTTGGGGTGGCTTCTATTGAACTACGCTGAAGAGTTTTGAACTTTTTCTTCATGATTCAGATTTTGTCATAGATTTCTGACATCTCCCCTTCCTCCACATCGGACCATTGCATCATATTTTAAGAAGAAAAAAAAAGACATCTTTAAAAACTATCCAGATGCCTTAGCTGTAACATAGGAGACTATTTGCTTTATAGCGCTATTTGCACAGAATATATGTGTCACTTCATTTATTTTGTCAACCAGGACTACTTTTTGACTTCCTGGCAAAATGTAGTGTGTTACCTTTAGTTTATAAATATGCCTGAAGCCTTCCTCTCCCTCTTTCCTTCTCTCCTACCTTTCTTCCCTATCTCTCTCCATACATACACATACACAAGGTTATATATGTGTGTGTGTGTGTGTGTGTGTATTCAAACTGCATCTTCATTTGTATATTTGAGAAGTTCAGTTAATGATTGGTTCTCAAAAACCAGTATCCTAAAGCTCAACTTCGAGGCTGATGGTGACTCAGTTTCCCCTTGCAATTCTTGGCTCCTAGAGATCTCTGCCAACTCATGTTGCAGAGCATTTCAACTTGAGGGACGATGGGCACACTATTAAACTTTTTTTTTTTTTTTTTTGGCCCTAAAATACGAAAAGCAAATAGTAGAGACTAACTATACAAGTTAGCTATTCTTCACCTCACTCTATACCCAGTGCTGGACTTTTTCAGATTTTAAAACATATAAGCAACTTTTCTTAAATTTAAAAACACCCAGGAATCGCCTCTTCCCCTTCATCGTTCTGCCAACATCCCTAAGGGAAAACGAACTCCAATTCAGGGGTTACATGCGTAGAAGAGTAAAAGGAGATGGAACAGATTGAAAGTTCACGCCGGGTGCAGAAGCGAACAGCCTGAGGCGGAGGCCGCTGGAAAGCAATGACGTGGGAATGTGTCTACTGTGTAGACAGACTCCCGGGACCTCAGCGCTCCGAAGGACAAAGTCTTGCACCTTTTCCTTGCAGAACTGCTCAGTGGGCCCTGTCTCTCTCGACTTACTACAGCGATGGTTAGAGAAAGCCAACCTGGGAGGGGCAACGTGTCTTTCACCAAAGGTCTCCAGCGTCCAACCAAAGCCTGGCCCCGGGGCGCAAAAGCACCACCTCCCACCGCGGGCATCACAGCCAGGGCCCGCCGTCCCTGTCCTTGAATCTGTCGTGTTCAGCCCGCCGTCAAGGCCATCAGTCACCTGATAGCTACGTGATGAGCAGCCTGTGTCGTGGTGAGAATCAACCACCGCTCTCAGGGCTGCGGCCTGTCCCCCTTGCGGCCGGGCCAGGGTCGCCGTGGCCGAGACACAAACGCAGCGAGGCCCGGGCGGGGGGACGGAGATCGCCACCGTCCCGCGGCGCGTGTGATCCCCCAGTAGCCGTGCATGGAAGTTCAACTCCTCCACCCTCCTTGAGGAGCTAATTTATTCTCATCCTGGGAGGATTTTGAAGATTATGTAGAGTCTCGCCATAGTGCCATAATGCAGAAGGCAATGTGACATTTTTAATAGAAAACAGCTCTTAAATTTCATTGGCAACATCGTCAGTAGATTAAGTGCATATTGGACATATTAAGAAGAGGTTTGGGGAATTTGATGCTTGTCGTCTTGGGCTAAAGTCAAAACAGACGTGACAAGTCCACTGAATGACAACCCTTGGCAAGAACTTACAAATAACTAACCATCCTCTTTATCTAAAAGGAACATATTTCCTTCCATACGAGAGCCCTAAGTTCTGTGGGACACTCTTAATCGTAAACACTATAGGAATCCGTTATTTAATTCACGCACCTTTTGGATCATTGAAAGTATCAGTCAGAATTAGGAAATTATTTTCTGACAACTCATATGGCAGAGTGAAAAGTGGTAAATTTAAAATATATGAACAAATACGCATTTATGGAATGTTGCTGTTTACTACACCTATACTTTTTTTTTTTTTTTAAGATTTTATTTATTTATCCATGAGAGACACTGAGAGAGGTAGAGACACAGGCACAGGGAGAAGCAGGCTCCCTGTGGCGAGCCCGATGTGGGACACTCCATCCCAGGACCCTGGGGTCACGCCCTGAGCTGAAGGCAGACGCTCAATCGCTGTGTCACCCAGGTGTCCCACACCTATACTTTTAACCAAATTGACAGTATGTAGCATAACGGGTTTAATTTTCTTTGGCACAGTACAAATTCTCCACGTTTTTCTAATTACCACTTCCTACAAGTGATCTCGAATAGGAAAAGACTTACTTGGTTCATTTCAATTTCCACAGCTTGACAGGCATTGATATCAAAATTAATTCTAAAATGAAACTTCATAAAATAAAATCCTATTGACAAAAGAACTATTGGGCTTGAATCACAGTTGCATCGTGGAGTCCCATTTTTGTTTTTATTGTATATGAAACAATGCTGAAGGAGAGCTTGAAAACCCAGAGAGAGTTCATTTGAGGCATCCTGATGGTATCTGCCATATGCAAGTAAAGCAGAAGCCATTTTTATGACATCTTCAGAACTGGAAGATTGAATTACAGTTTCAGTAATCATCAGCTCCCCTTCTCCAGTGTCACTTTTTGGTAATATATTGCATAGAAAAGACTTATGGCTCCAGTTTTATAAGCTTGCAATAAAAATATAACAACTGTTGTATTAAATTATTTAAGTTGTAAACCATTGTGAAAAAGGAGAAAAAGTTTTATCGACACAGAGGCTTGAAAAACTGATTAGAATGGAAAGCAAAATGTATTGTACTGATTATTCCCAAGTTTTTCCCTAGTTTAGCATATTGTAAATCTTCACGATACCCTTAAAATCAAGGTTTGGGTAGGTAGAATTCTTCTATTTGTTGATTATTTCAACCTGGCAATGGTAAGAAGGAAACACAGTCTGTGCAGTTCCCAGTCACCAATTTATTTTAGCAGAGCTATGAGCACAAATAAAGTAAGGGGAAAGGTAACATAAAGACACAAGATTAAAAAAAAAAAAAGAGACAAGCTTAAGCATAAGATGCTAACTAAAAGAAATCTAAATATGAAATGATCACATTCCTTCAGAGCAATATAGACTCTAGATATTGTCCAGTCTTTCTAGAATGTTTTTATTGTACATTGGTTTATGGGTACTTGGTACCTCTATTTCTAGCCTATTACCCTATTCTGCTGCTGTGTACAAAGGGTACTAGGCTAGGATGTTTTCTCTTCTCCACTATTCCTCTGTAGGTCTCTTAAGTCTTCCTTTCCCATGCCATGCTTCCAGAAATTTCTGTCCACGCTGCCTCCTTTCCCTTGCATTTCTAGGCCCCACCTAGGAATCTAGGAACATTCTCTGGCTTGGCCAGAAAGTTGGCATTCCATGCCTCTACTCCCACATTTCTTCTCTGCCTAAACAGTTGCTGGATATTTAAACACAGCTCAGATCAGTCACACGCACACACACACACACACACACACACACACCTCTGGGCCACCTGGAAGCAAAAAGAGATCCCCCTGCCTAAATCATCAGATTTTATTTCTCTAGAGGAAATTAGAAGAAGGAAGCCACATATTTCCACCTGGCAAATCAAACCACACAGAGGATGCACAATAACTAAAAGTTAGTTGATCCATGAGTATTGTTCATAACAATAATTCTGGCACCCTTACCTGCTATTACAAATGTTGTCTCCCAACAGCAGCAAACTGGACATATTGTCACTTTGATGGCAGTGATGATAATAATAATAATAATAATAATAATATAATATAATAATAATAATGTATCTTACATGTGCCAGGAACTACAGGTTAATTTATTTAATCCTCACATCCCAAATGACCTAAGTATTATTCTAATTCTACAGAGGAAGCATTGAAGTCTTATTCAAAATCACATAGCTAAAAAGTATCAGAATCATGATTCTAGTTGAGCACATGGCATTGATGTGCTTACCAACTATACTATACTAACATGGAATGATTCCATCTCTAGGTCACCAACACCAAAGGAAAGCGTAGGATTATAAAGTGTGGAAGACCTGGTTCTCCTCTCTGGAGTCTACTGTTCACTCATTTGTCATACATTTGTTGTGTGCAGGTAACATGCCAGAGTGTACCCGTGGTCTGAGGACATAAAGATGAATAACATATGGTTACTGCTCCCCTTATCCATTGGGAAGGAAAACCAGGTAAATGACTGTAGTTCAGCATGATGCTGTAATTGAAATGTATACAAGGTACTATGATAGCACTGGGGAAAAAAAGAAAGTCCAAGGAATTCAATGCTTTTACTTAACTTGTCAACAGCGTATCTCCAGGAGATTAGTAGATCCCCCGAGGGAGAATCCAGAATAGCCTCATTCTCAACTAAGAAGTTTTATAAAAGTGATTGTCTGCTTCCCTCTCCTGGACTAAGAAGGAGAACACTCAGCTAGGTCATCTCCATTCATTTACTTGGAATCAGGGGCTCTTCTTTTTTCCTTCCACACCAACAGCTTTATGAGCCAGGAGGACTCAGATCATTTTGGAGCAATTGTGTCAGCAATTCGGAATTGTACAGTAACTCTCTTGGGCTACTTCCCTGACATCTGGAATCCATGAAGGTACATTGCTTGGTTTAATGAGAACCTTCTACACCTCCACTTTCAATTTCATAACAATGAGACTTGAAATTAAGTAGCCATAGATATACGGATAACCATAAACAAACTACCACTTCCCTTGGCCACTCTCTAACAGATGATTTCCATCATCAGGACATTCTACCAAACTGGCTTCACTGCATGGACATGGCCCAGTAGTAGAGAACCATGCTATTTCCTCCACAATGTCTAAAGAGTATCATGAGCTCCCTCTGAGAATACCCCAAAAAGCACCAGATCCTTCCCATTCTTTATATTATTGAGAACTACGAACTTCAGTTCATAGCACAGCAGTCAGTATAGGCAATAGTCACTATATTTGGCCTCCTAGATGTATAGTTTTATAGAAAAGCCAGCAATTGAAAATGCCCTAGTGAAGAGAAGGAAAAACTTTATAAATGATCTAGGATAGCTAAAAATCCCCTTTCTTTTATCCCAATTAACCAAACTTCTTTCTCTTCTACCTAAAAATGGCAAGTATCTTTGTAATCAAATCTGTTAATTTTTCCACCAAACAAGACAGAAACTGGGTGCTTTACCCCTGGCAACAAAATCTATGGGACTACCACTAGAAAAATCTTAACAACGAGGTTGCCTGACTCACCTTGAATAAAGAAAGCTATTAAGAGCTTCTGATAGACTGAGGGCTGAAGGGAGTGGATCTTCAGAAGGTTTCTTAGACCTAGTGGGATGAGATCAGGTAGCTGAAGACCAGGGCATCTGTACTACCCAGCAGATCACTATAGATGCCGAAGTGGGGATCAAAAGCTTCCAAAGGACCATGAGCATGAAGGATAATCATCAAACCCAAGCACTGCAGAGAACAGTATTTCTTCAGGAAATCCTGTCTGGTAAAGACCTGGACCAGGAGTTTTAGGTACTAAAAGCTAAGAATGTTATAGCCTGTACTTTACTAAAGGCCTGAAAGGCAAACAAAGAAAGGAGATACACATGCATATAATCTCTAGAAAAGAAACATTTCTACAGTTTATCCCACAAAGAACAGAATATATAACAGCTTGGGGCAACCAGTCAGAGATCAACTGGTCTGGTTTGCCAGAAAATGTCACACAATTATAAGTATTCTATAACTGGATACAGCCTTGCAGACAGCAATTATGATTGCTTACCATAGATTATAAATATGGATGTATCCATAGAATAATAACCAGGACTGCTGACAATGCAGTAACTTTTCACCTTACATATACCCTCAGACTTTAAGGGATGACGTCTCTGAATACAAGGGACAGTGAATCCATGCAAGGGACTCAGTTGAAGGTATTGGTTTGTTTCACATTAGCTGTCAAATCAGCCTCTTGAAACTCCTATAAGTATTGGAAACAGTGACCTGAGGGTGAAAAGCTCATAGCCCAGGAACTGATCCCTTGAGCCATCCAGATCTCAATCCCCTACGATTTTGATTAATCCATGCTGACAAACCAGATTTGGATCAATAGAAATTATCCGTAACAAGAAACTAATTGTGTATTTAGTAAGTTCAGGGCAATTTTTGGTGTTCTTAAATTTATATGGAAAAGACCTTATTGACTCTTGAAATCAAAATTCATACCATTTAAAGGTAATACTGCCTTGGGTTATGACAAATTACAGTGTTCTACTTTCTCTCTTGGGTAATGGATGGCCCGAAGGCATCTAATCTGTTTACTCCTAGCCTATGAATATTCTTTAATTGTTATTTATGGAGACTTCAGATCTATTTACATAATGTAAAAAAGCACAGAACATGTACCTCTTATGCTACTTTCATACACCATCCCTGTTTAAATGAAGCAGCAAATCACAGCCAATTTCAAGCCACGTTACAATCTCAGTTCAAATTATGCAGAGGCTTAGAATAGTAAAAAGATGTCCCTAAAGTTGCATCATCTTCAGGATACAGGAGACCTCAGGTGTTAGAGAGCTGCTGAGAGGCAAAGTAGATGAACCAATGAACCAGTGTTGAATTTATATTGTACTTTTTACACAGGAAGATTATCTAGGCCTCCAGTACACCTATACGTGAATCCATGTGTGACGTCTAACTCTTTTCACTTAATTTCCTTATGGACCATTTTTCTGGAAAGGAAGATGGGAAATTTCAGCCAGCCACAAATGGACTGAGACCCACCAATCTCATTTCACATCTAGCAGGTGTCCCAGACAGGATTTGAAACCAAGCTACAAAGGTGAAACAAAGAAAATGCTGTTAGAGCTAAACAGATGGCCTTCGTAGGAACTGTGTCATTGGCTGAAACTGGGTTTGTCTTAGTATCTAAGATCAAGCCTTGCCTCATAATTCCTGGCACTTTAATATTATGAAAATCCTCTTCTTAGCAGAAACTGCTAACATATCTAAGAGAAGGAACTTACTAATCATTTTATCCTCAAGGAGGAAAAAGGTCTAAAGGCCAGGGCTTGAGGTCACAGATCTACAAGGGAATGCTGCAAGGTCTGTACTTTATCAAATGCAGGAACTACAAGAAGACTTCACCTCTTAACCAGGTTGCTCCTTTGGAGGCCAAAAACAGAATGCTCAACCATTCTCTGCCTGAAATGGATTAAAAAAAAAAAAACAACAACCTTTGAATATTCACTAGCATCCTCTAGCATACCTGCATCAGTTATATTAAGGATTTTAAGCAGACTACTATTGTTTGTCCTGAATAGCTGTACCACTGTACTGAGCATATGTAGGGCAATAGGTGAAAGGGTAAAAAGCTTTTGTTTAATAGAATTTACATGCTGTGTGACTCTAAATTGTTCAGCTGCCTGATAGAATTTTTATAAAGCCTAAAATAAATATCCATAAACTTAACAGATATGCAGGGGAACTAAAAAGCTGCTTGTTTTATTTCTTCAAAGGTCACGCTTTTTTCCTGTGACATAAGAGTAAATAGCATGATAAAATGCCTTCGATATATCATAAATTATGGAAAATAACCATTGACTTTTCAGGATAGTTTGGGATATAAATACTTTGAGATTAATGTTATGAATGCTTTTCAAATACAAGCAAGAAATATTGCCAAACTCATAATTGTTCAAATAAATCACAAATGTGATATAAATTAGAAATTAGAAGGATGTTAGTCACACTTAAAAGAATGCCTCTAGAATACTCCAGTTTACTCATAAAATACATTGGGTTGAAATTATATAAATTTGAAAACCATTGACAGTGGACCCAGGACTACTTTCATAGATTTGAAAATCTGTACTCCCTCTGAAGATCCACTTCCCTTTGATTTTGTCCTCTCTATGCCTCCAGATTATAAATCATCTGGTTCAAGGGTCCCACCTTATAAATTCAAATAATCCTTCAGCCCACTAACATATTTACCGAATATCTTAGTATCTTTTAAAAGAAGTAATGAAGTAGCCTTCAAGAAGATACAATAGCAGTATCCTAAATCCTCTTCCAGAATATTTATCTATTATTCTTCAATCTACATCTCAATTCCTGTGTGTCATCTATGTATGGCATATCTCCAGTTGAATTTTCTTTTAAATTGCATGCATCATAAATGAGGAGAAAGAAATCTATGATCTACAACCAACTCTGGGCCAGCTTCCTGTTTTTGTAAATAAAGTTTTATTGAAACTCACCTACACATACTCTATGGCTTTTTTTGCCCTCCAGTGATAGAGTTGAAAAGTAAATGCAGAGACCATACAGTCCACAAAAAAAATAAAATAAAATAAAATAAAATAAAAAATACTGTCTGACCCCTTTACAGAAAAAAATTCATCAACTTGTTATAAACACAAAGAGGATTTAGGATATTTTCCCCAAAACTGGGGGTCTCTTCACAGTTCCCTCGACTTGGAGGCATATCATGATATGTTCACATTATCACATACCCTCAATTCTAGTCACATATGACTGCATAACAGGATACCAAAACTTAATGACTTAACAACTACCATTGTTTTATATCTCATGATTTTTGTAGATCAAAAATTTGGGCAATCTTCAGCTGAGCAATTGTTCAGCTCCATGTAGCATTCATAACAGTCACTCATTGGAATTTAACTGGCCATTGGCTTATCTGGAGGACTCAGGAGAGTCAGGGCCTCTCCAAGGGACCACTTCAGTAGGGTGGTTGACCTTCTTACATAGCAATTTAGAGTTCCAAGCTAACTATATGCCAGCCTTCTTAAAGGCTAGTCCCAGAACTGGTGCAGCATCACTCCTTCTACAGGCCAGTCCAGATTTAAGGAAAAAGGAAATAAACACACCCCACTTCTCAGAGAGAGGAATGTCAAAGAGTTTGTGGCCGCCTTTAAACTTCTACCTCCTATCTTGCCTCTGTCTCAAATCTTCTTCCAAATTCTGATCAAATACTTCTTAAATACCAATTTCATGATGTCTCTTTCCTTCCCAAAAACCTAAAATGGCTTTCTCTTGCCAATTTGCTTTAAACTCCTCTCCCTAGTTTTAAAAATCTACTATTTAATAGGGTTCTGCTGTAACAATCTTACATTATTTTGTATTAGTCTCTTTGCAGATCATTAGCCTGTTTGCTCTTATAAATATTCCTTACTTTTTCCAACTCCATTCTTTTTTATAGGGAAGTGACCCTGCAGACATTTCCCCCCTCACCTCCCAGGGTCTTTGTCAGCTTCTGTCTGGACTTGGTCCATGGGAAACATTGCCAGGTGATGGAGCAGGAGGCCAGACAGGTAGAAGCCAGGATTCTCCTCTTCTCTCTACTTCATGTAGACTTCTAGTAGTAACTGCATTTGTATTTTTCCATAGTTCCAGCACCTACTGGTTAGTTCTTCTCAAATTCCATCCTCCACTGGTTGGCCCTGGTCTCCAAGCTCCAGAAGCTCTATCTTCTCCCTTGTCCTTGCAACCCCAGTATTGCTGGCAGCTTCCTGAAGTTGCTAATCTTTAATTGCTACGCTGTCTCCTGTTGGTCATCTCAAGTCATCACCTATAAAATCAGGTCCCTGTACTAATTTCTTTTATGTTAAATACTTAAAGTGGTTTCTGTTCTCCTGATCAGACTCCAAGAGATATAGTCCTCAACTCAAAGCAAGACAATTTTCTACCTGGTTTTCCACTTGCCAGGTTCCTGTCACTATGTTTTTGGCTTGGACACCTGAACTTTTTCTTCAAAGACAGCTCAAGTTCTTTCTCCCTCAGTAAGTCTTTTGACATCACTCTAGGGTTTGGTCCTCCAACTCCACTGTTTCTTGGTGACTTCCAACGTGTACCTCTTCCCAATTTGCAGCTTATTGAGGATGCTTCTGGTGCACCCTGGTCCCCAGTGTTCCCAACATAATGTCAACGTATAGTCAGCACTCAATATATGATTCCCTGATTCATTGGCTTTAACTTTAACAAATAGGCTTTAACTAGCCTATTTGTTGTCCATAATATCTTATAGGTCTGACCAATTTCTGTTAGGCATCAAGGCTAAGATAATCTGCACTGATAGCATCCTACTGAATTTAGGAGTGCTCTTCTGTTCAGTGCTACTATTACCTTTCACCAGTCCGGATAAACATATTATAATGAACAGAGAGAGACAAAGGCATTTGAGGGTGGAGGAAGGACACAAGATATAGCTTGATGTCCTCTATGAAAGAGATGCCAAATAAACATTAAATTAAAAGGATAAGCCCATCTCATGCCTCATGGATTCATGTGGAGAAGTCAGTGAGTGAAAATTTTAAACATGGCACAATCCTTTGGACCCTTTCATAAAGTACAATTCATTCTGTAATTAAAGACCAAGTATAATTTAATTTACATCTCTTAAAATAAAGTCATATTAAAGGGGAGGAAGTGCCATAAGAAGTAGGTATAATTAGTTAATTTATTGAGTCTTGGGACGCCTGGGTGACTCAGTCGGTTAATCACCTGCTTTTGGCTCAGGTCATGATCCCAGGGCCCTGGGATGGAGCCCATGTTGAGTTCCCTGCTCAGCAGGGCGTCTGCTTCCTCCTCTCCCTCCCCCTTCTCGTGCCCCACCTTTGCAAAATAAAGAAATAAAATCTTTTTTAAAAGATTCAGTCTCTAGGGGATCCCTGGGTGGCTCAGCAGTTTAGCGCCTGCCTTTGGCCCAGGGCATGATCCTGGAGTCCCGGGATCGAGTCCTACGTCGGGCTCCCGGCATGGAGCCTGCTTCTCCCTCTGCCTGTGTTTCTGCCTCTCTCCCTCTCTCTCTCTCTCTCTCTATCATAAATAAATAAATCTTTAAAAAAAAAAAAAAGATTCAATCTCTAAACTATGAACTATGTCCCACATTGCTTGTATCTCAAATCCGTATTTTATCTTGTTTCTCTGGCTCCATAACAGTAATGGAGATATAAAAGGTATTCAACAAACATCTTAATTGTTTGAAGCTATTTACTTACTGTGCTAGTATTCTATATGCTATAAAACCAAATTAAATAAATAATGTTCCTGCCTTCTAATTGCAAAATTGTCTTATAAAAAGGACTACTTTAGGCAAAATTGTTTTATTGGGGGGGTTTATATTTTGTCAAATAAATTGCAAACATGGAAGTTAGCTATAGAACGTACTGCTTCAGGGATCCCTGGGTGGCCTAGCGGTTTGGCACCTGCCTTTGGCCCAGGGTGTGATCCTGGAGACCGGGGATCGAATCCCACATCGGGCTTCCGGTGCATGGAGCCTGCTTCTCTCTCTGCCTGTGTCTCTGCCTCTCTCTCTTCTCTCTCCCTCTCTGTGACTATCATAAATAAATACAAATTTAAAAAAAAAAAAAAAAAAAAAGAACGTACTGCTTCAGCACCAAAAACCTGTATCTATTTTAGACCAGAACATGACCCAGTTTTAGTTCTTAAGATCTGGCTACCTAACTCAGCTTCTAGTACTCCAAGATGACATCAGAAGGAGCCCCACTTTCTCTTGCAAAAGGTCTTATGGCGGGCCAATTTTGAAAATGAATTTCTCTCCTACTGCTGCTGGTAACCACAGAGACAGTTGTTCAAATGCTTTACAAAAAGGCCTCAAGCCTCCTCGTGTTTCACCTTTTCATTGCACTGACGATCATTTACAGGGCAGACTTGTTCCAGACAGCTTTAATTAAACTGTACCAAGGACGCAGATAGATGTCAATGGAAATGATCCATAACATGAGGCTAAGCATGTATTTAACAGTGTTCCATCCAGTTCAATCACCTTCTAGCATTTCAGTGGCTTTATATTCACGTAGCAAAGACTGAATGTGTGTATGTGTTTCTTTTTAAGCCATCCCATTAGTGACCATATGCCTGGGTTTCAATGGATACAAGAACTGTCTGCAATCTGCCAGGGATTTAGAGACATCAATAATTTGTGAATAGTCATGTTGGTACTGGTCGAAGGGTTAAGTGCTCTGCACACCAGGGGCACCTCTTTTGGGATTTGAACTCTTAGTTGACTGTTCGGAACCTTATTCCCTGTGAGGTTCCTAGTACACACTGCTTGTCAGATGCAGCCAGTTGTATGTAGCTGGGAAGCATTATTAGCTCTGGGATTTAAAGATGCTTTAAGTACTGATAAAATGGTGTCTTTGAGTTAAAAAGCAGGGAGAGCATAGTGTAGCAATTTCAAGGAGGTTTTCATGTTCCATATGAAGCTTGTGGTCTTTCATTTTTCTTATTTTTTCATGCATTCCTTGTGAATAGGTAGCACAGCATCCTTTGAGAAAAAGTTTACATTTGATATTTGTTCCTACAACTTGCCGGTAGTTTAGATTGGATCAGCCTAAGTGCACGGATAAATCTGTCCTTAAAATACGAGAAATTTTGTCACATTTTTTTTTTCTTCATATTCCCCAACCCAGAGGGTAAGAAACAGGTAACGTGAGTGATTTTTGAAATTTAACACAATTTAATGATCTTGCATAAAGGTTTCTTAAATATGGTTGTTTAAATACCAACAGCAATAGAAATCATATGAAATCTTTTACTTCATGTATACCTGAGCCTTGTTGGACTTGCTCACTATTGTGTCCCCTTGACACACAGACTATTTAATAAATGCTTTCTGGATGAAGGATGGATGGATGGATGGATGGATGGATGGATGGATGGTGCTGGAAGGGAGCAAGGCAGAAGGGAAGGAAACACTCAGTTAAAGTTTGTCAGTCTGCCCTGCATGTAAGTAGTCTCTTTCTAACATTTTCTAGAAGCTGTTTTGGATATGGGAGTCGACATTTAGCAATAAAACATGTTTCAACAGTTTTAATGGATATGAATTTCAGAGCTAACTTACATTATTAGGACCTCTTAATAATAGTAGCACTTAGTTCCCTTGTTGGGTAAACGATAGGAATAATTACGTTGTGATGACAGGCTTCCATCGGATTAGGTTTTTTTCTACCACATATTTTGTTTTAATATAACTGAATACTCCCATAGTAAGTGTATTGTGGTTTCATTAAGGAGGATAATGATTATTAAGCAAAGTAATCTTTAGTCTTTGTCTCTTTGAATATCTAACTGATCTTAAAGATAATTTGTCTACTTTGTAGTTGATATTCTATGTGTGTTTGTTTCCAGTAATTTCAGTCTTCTTGCCCTGGAGTAGTTTTACCCATCCCTTAATTGTCCCTAGCTGATGTCTAGAAGGTCTTTTTAAACTTCTTAACTGCACAATGAAGCCTCAGTGGACACCTAGATTGTGTCTGCTTGGGAAAATGCCAAGCACTAATGAGTATTTTGTTTAATGTAATGGAAACTGAAAGTGCACGGCTTCTTCCTTGACTGATCAATGCCCACTTCTGTTGTTTGAATGTATCTATACATTCTGAATTCTAGATGAAAGGTCACGGAGGGCAGAGCACTTAGTGTCTGCCCAGGAAGGACTTGAAGAGTCAGAATTGTGTTTATATGGGGCTCAGTAGGTAGAAAGTACTTGAGTTAGCACTTCAGCTCCTCCTCTTCTATGTTCAGATATGCCATCGTTTCTTTCAAACCCATAATCTTGAACTTTTCCACCTTAATTTTAAAGTTTTACATTAATTTAAGAAAATAACAATAAAGGAATGAATTATGTTGTTAAATTCCAGGCCAAGCAACATATACTTACTTCTATGTAATTATCTACTTGTTTTATCATTGTTTTATTAAGATAAAAAATGTGGCATATATTTACGTTATTGCTTTTTTCCAAGTTCAAACCCAATAAGTCTATCACAAATCTTAAAGTAAATAATTAAGAACTATTTCTGAGTTACATTAAAAGTCAGATTTGCTGGGAAACCAAACATTTAAGTAGGCTAATATGACCCCGAATGTTCAAGTGAAGAATAATGATTTCCATGTGGTACTAATGTTCTACACACAACTAAGTGGAAAGTGTAGAGGGTGTTTCTGAGATTTCATTGAACCATATCTGGTTGAATAGATACAGAGCTCCCTTTGGTAGTATTTATAATTTATAGCCTACTTGAATGTGCTAGTTAATTTTCAAAAATAAAGCTTTCAAGCCATTTAGAAACTTAAAAGAGATTTACCTCTCATCTAAAGCTTCCTAGGTTTAGAGATTTCATAAAAGTTCTGTGAAGATGGTAAGAAAAGATGGGATTTGAATGTGGAGAGTGGAAATAATCTAATTCCTCAACTTTGTGTGTAATGACTCACTTTCTCATTATTTATTTCCAAGCCATCATCTTGCTTCAATCATACTATCTCAAGCCTTTGGAGACTCTGAACTAGGCAAGCCTCCCCAAATTAGAGTTTATCAAAGAAACCTTGCCTGACCCTTAATAACTGTTACTTTACCAAAAACACTGTAATACCTTAACTAAGTTGCTTATTACACTAAGCATGAAGTCCTTTGACCCCTAAGGTTCAATATCGATCAGCCCTACTTCTGTCAATACTTGCCTCTCGTGTCAAAAATTTTCAAGGTGGAATAAATTCAAGAATGGATAGTCTTTTTAATCCACAGACACTCCGAATATTTAATTCTTATGCATTACAATTTCTATCCAGCTAAATAATTTGCTTATTTCTTCTGTACTCTTAATTAATGATTGGAGATTGGGCATCATATATATCATGAAATAATATATCATTAAATGTCATTATAATAAGAAGTTAGCTATAAATGATCCTTATATGAGGTACAGGAGTCACCTAAAAATCTTAACTGATAAAATGTTACTCTAAAGGAGACGTATGTTGGTAAATTGAACACCAATAAAAAAAAATTTATTATAAAAAAAATAAAGGAGATGTAAAGCAAATGCACCACAAATTCAACAAAAGCAACTTAGCTATTTTTTCATCCTGAGATTATTGAGGGAAAAAAGAAACATTCAAGTGTTTGCTTTGCCCTTGGATAATGCAATAGCAGGTTCGTTTTTTCTTAAGCTGTGGTATTTTTCAGATTGTCAAATGCGTATTAAAGAGCTATTCTCTTGGCAAGTTTTATGAATTTTAGTTCCATTTTCTTGACAATTTAAAATTCAATTATCCAATTATAACTAAAGGTCATTAGTCTAATATGGCAACTTTATGACAGTTTTAGTTACAAGAGAATTTCTCAGTTTAAAGAGGAAATTCTCCCATATGAGAAATTTTTATAATACTTAGAAGTTGGATGACAGTTGAAAATATTTTATTTATTTCTTGTGCTTTTATTATTGATTAATAAAAACTTAATATTTCTCCCCATACAGTATTTATAATGTACTCATGCTTCACTTCTATGATTAACATTATCAAACCAACAGCAAATGATAATGCTGATTTTTATCATCATTAGATTTTATCTTAAATGTTTCTTTAGGATTGCTTTCCTGTGTTTTATTTTAAATAAGTTCAACTTGAACATCACTTACAGATCTAGGAAAAAGCATTTTCATTTCAATCATGTTACAAGTAGAATTTCTACTAAGATTACAAACCAGAAAAGTTAGATATCTAATATTTTAACATTAGTTCCATTTGGTATGATAATGGAGAACTCCTCTGGCAAAACATACTACAGAACCAGACATAACGGATGCTTGCTGGCTGTCAGACCTGTACAAGACACAGGAATCTTTATCCATATCCCACCCCCAAAGAAATTGACTTTGTAGTAGTAGATAAATGTATTCAACAACTATTGATTGTGCACCTGCTCTATGCAAGGTCAACAATGAAAACTCATCATTTTTCTGTTTTTGCACTTTAGAATTCCAGACATTGCTGGAAGCAGAGATGGACAAGATGTTACCCACACTGGTTCTAATACCCGTGACCCATTTATCCCAAGGAGAAATTATCCATGTGGCATACTGGTTTAACATCTAGACCACCAAACAAAGACTCCACCATTCTCCTTGAGGAGTAAGCTTTTACACTAACTTCAGCACTATTCTGAAATGTCTTTGTCTTACCAGTGCAAAGCTGGCCTAAGGATTTTAATACTGAAGTTCACAGTCAAGCAGTAACACCCAAAATAAACTGTTCTTCCTAAGTATAAACATGTGTTTTGCTTCAAGAGTTCAAAAATATTTCCTATTAACACAAATTCCCTGAGCTGCTAGCTTTCTGCTACAGCTATGTAAGTCTGCTTCTTCTGAGCCATTTGAAATGTAAATAGACTGATTTTTCTGGTTGTGGTTTGCCAATTATGTCAGTCAGCATCATCATTTCTTGTCCACTGACCAGAGAAAGTATAGCTGTAGATGAGAATTGTATCTGGCATTCTGTATGGCTTCTTTTGTCAACTCAGTTCCAAAGCTCAGCATTCAGCAGAGAATGATTGTATTCATCCACTATTGCTCTAAGCACACATTTTACCCAGATTATCTCATTTAACCCTCACAGCAATCCTCAAAGGTGCAAAGAGATTACAATAACTTGGACAGGGTTATTACAAACTAAAGCACCAGAAATTGAACCAACTTCATTTGATACCAGCGCTCTTGTTGATTACTTTTAGACTGCTTCTCTAAGAATTGTCTTTCCATAATTAAATTTAGAGCATAAATTTTAAAATGATAGAAGAGTGAATTCTAAGAACATAAAAACTAACTCTTGATCCAAATGGAAGCTTTTTATTGGTGTCCTGAAGATAGAGCTAGACATCAGAGGCATGTACATTTATTTCTAGTTTATAAGTTGGTATGCAGGGGCAGAAAATGTGGTGAAAAAGACTATTCCTGCCTTTGTAGACATTTAGCCCATTCTTCCACCACCTAATTGTTCAGACACATATTCTGCAGTGTCCTTCAGCTTTCCCACCATAGTCAAAAGATTCTGTGCAGCTATTTGAGAATATATGATGTGGACTATTTTGATTAAATGGTGAGTGTGACTTTCATTTCCCCTGTGACAGATAAATATGAATCAGGAAAGTTCCTTTTCAAATTTCTCCAAGGAATGGCACGCATTTTCAATTAATCTCATAACTTGTTTTTAACTCTTTGGCCATGTTCCATAATTTATAGATGTTATTTTAATTCAGATAACCAAAAGAGAGAGAGAGAGAGAGAGAGAGAGAGGGAATGGGAGAATGGTCAAGCCAGAGAATGGATATATATCAGCTTTTGGACACTACTCATCCAGTCAATCAATGCTTTTTGAGACCCGAACACACTTTGGCCAATTTCTGTGGGTGATCACTATTGTCAGTTCTTAACAAAATTGCAAAAATCACATGCCCTAAAAGATATATCAAATTGGTGGCAAAACTTGCTCAGAATCCAAGACATCCAGGCTAACACTTACTTTTCAAGGGTGGGCATCTGTGGAAAATCAGCCTCTAGAAAAGATGGCTTTTAAGGAGAAGTTTGGCTGATGGAACCTGGTGGACTGGGAGAGAGGAGGCACTTGAAGCCTGGGTGAAGGTGTGCAACAAATGTGAAGAAAAACAGATCAGAGCAGAAAGTAATGTTGAGAGAATAAAAGACAACACATTTTCCTTCACTATCACTTACATGATAGCACCTAAATCCCTTCATGCAGCACTTAAGGCCCTCTACAAGTTGATGCCAACCCTTTCTGTAAGACTCATCTCCCACACTTTCCCTGTGTTTTCTGTCCTGCCATCACAACATGGGCTTTTTCCAGAGACAAGGCACACTTTCCCATGTTGAGTGCCCTTGTGTATGTTTCCTCCTCTGCCCCCACCTCATCTGTCTGGCAAAGCCTCCCTCACTCACTTTCCATGAAAACTTTGCAAATGCTCCTCTCGCCCACCTCTACTCACCACACCCAACAAGCGGAAGTAACTGTCTTCTCCCTGAGCCTCTCTAGCTCTTTCAGTTATCTTCTGTGTCATGTTAACATTTGCTGTGGGTCAAAAAGCCTAACTTACTCATCTTGATAAATCAAGATCATAGTCAGCATTTAATCTTTTTTTATTGATATCTGTTGCTTTCGTGTGTCCACGCTGGTTGCCACTCCCTGGCTCCACCATGATTCCCCTAATAATAATGATGGCAACTAATATTTGTAAAGTACTCCACAAATTACCAATCACTTTCAAATCTGTGTTAGTTTTCTAGAGCTGCTATAACAAAATACCATAGATTGGGTGCCTTAACAGAAACTTGTTTTCTTACAGTCTGGAAGCTAGAAATCCAAGATCAAGGTGTTAGCAGGTTGGTTTCTTCTGAGGCCTCTCTCCTTCACTTGGATGGCCACCTTCTCATCTCACATGATTGCCCCTCACATGACTGTCTATGCTGTCTGGGTCCTAATCTCTTTTTATAAAGGCCCCAATCATAGGATTAAGTTCTACCATATGACTTTATTTTACCTTAATTATCTCTGTAATGCCCTATCTCCAAATGCAGGCATATTCTAAGATATTGAAGGTTAAGACTTCAACTTATGAAAGGGGCAGGAGTGGAGGACACAATTTAGCCTACACTAATATTCATCATCTCATTTATCCCCTCAAGCAGTTCCTTAGCCACTCTGTCCCTTTACACTATTTTCATGGTGAATTTTGAAAGACAGTTCTTCTATGCCTAGATTTACTCCTTCAAAGTTTTCCCAGTCTAGACCTCAACTCTATTTATTTTGGAAAGGGGCTTTGTTCCTTAATGAGTGAATAAAAATAACACTTCAAAATTCTAACATTTCTTACCAAGTTTAAACTATTAAAAACAAAGCCCTAATGTCGATATAGGAAGAAAATAGAAAAGCTGCCTGTTTTCTAGCACTGAGAAGACAGGAAAACAATGTTATACTTCGTGGCGGGGGGGGGGGGGGGGGGAGGTGCAGTTATCAAAAAACTGAGTAAGGAATTTAAAGGTGCATGTATTAGCCACTTCAACTAAACAAATGCCGGCCTAGGTAAAAAGGAGGTCAGGTACTTGCTACCTAATATTCAACCAACATTCTGAACCTGAGACCTGGGAAACACTCATCACAAGAATGGTTCCTTTCATGCAAAGAAAAGTACTGTTTTCAAAACAGTCTTAATCCCTGACCAAAGTAGGGAGCATTGTGCATTCTACAGTCTGTTGACCAAGAGTCTCTTTAGAATTCTGCAAATTTCCCTTGTTTCCATATTAGTCATGGGTGAGCAGGGGATTCTTAGGCAGTAAGAAGACACTGTGTTTTGTGGGTCTCAGCCATTTCTGTCTCCTCCCTCATAAATCACTCTCATGTTGTGCCCAAAAAAAGCAGTCACATGCAACCCAATGCATTTCAGCACTGCATTCAGGAGCTCCAGGTGGAAGATGCAGTGCATGCAACATTGACCCTGACCTGGATGTGGATGGAGCTGGTCCAACCTCAGACCTACCTATTTTCAGAAGGAGAGTCCACTGTCCCCATCCTCTTTTCACTCAGGTGTTGAAAAGTGGGGAAATAGTGGTGCATGTGGGACTCAGTTGGTTAAGCACCCAACTCTAGATTTCAGCTCAGGTCATGATGTCAGGGTCATAAGATCAAACCCCATCTTGGGCTCTGTTCTGAGCATGGGGTACACTTAAGATTCTCTCTCTCCCTCTGCCCCTCCCCACCACTCATGCTCTCAAAGAATGAAAGAAAGAAACAGGAAAGTGGAAAAATAATGCAGAGGTTCAAGACATGGTCATAGGATAATTCCTCTCCATCAAGAATTATTGCCTTCTGGGGAAACTTCTTGCTCTGTTGGTGGGAATGCAAACTAGTGCAGTCATTCTGGAAAACAGTATGGAGGCTCCTCAAAGAGTTAAAAATAGAACTACCCTACAACCCAGCAATTGCACTACAGGGGATTTCCCCCAAAGATACAGATGCAGTGAAATACTGGGACACCTGCACCCCAATGTTTATAGCAGCAATGTCCACAATAGCCAAACTGTGGAAGGAGCCACAATGTCCTTTGACAGACGAATGGATAAAGATGTGGTCTATATATACAATGGGATATTACTCAGTAATCAGAAAGGACGAATACCCACCATTTGCTTCAACGTGGATGGAACTGAAGAATATTTTGCTGTGTGAAGTAAGTCAATCAGAGAAGGTCAATCATCATATGGCTTCACTCATACGTGGAATGTAAGAAGTATTGAAAGGGACTATAAGGGAAAGGAGGGAAACTGAGTGGGAAAAATTAGAGGGGGAGACAAACCATGAGAGACTTCTGACTCTGGGAAACAAAGGGTAGTGGAAAAGGAGGTATGGGGGGTGGGGTGACTGGGTGACAGGCACTGAGAGGGACACGTGATGGGATGAGCACTGGGTGTTACACTATATGTTGGCAAATCGAACTTCAATAAAAACAAATGTAAAAAAAATAGAAAAGAAAAAATAAAAAAAAAAGAAAATTAGATTTTTAATTTAAAAATATCTGAGATCTTGCAGGTATCCAATGGAGGTATCATACTTTGAATCAAAAATATGTATTCAGTGATTATTATATATAAAACACTGTGACAAGGAATTGAGTATACAAAGTATCCTCAAACTACTTATCATCAATGATGGAAACAACAAAACAAATAGGATATATCAGACCAAATAAAACAATGAGCTAGGCTTTTTTTTTCTGCTGGAATAACAGAACTTATTGTATGGTTACTTAATTATGCATTGTCTTAAAAATTAATTTCTTAAGTAATACATTATCAAACATATTTATAACCTAACAAATACTCTTTCATTTCACATAAGAATGTGCTACATTGATATTCTATGATGTTCCTGTTTCAAAGGTTTAGGAAATATAAAAATCAAGAAAATACCTTTCTAAATAAAATTTAGTTACAAACAAAACAAAACAAAAAAGGAATATGTCAAGAAGCCTATAAAAGTATTATGGTTCCAAGAGTTCTGTTAACTAAAAAGTATATATGATGGTGGAAAAAAAAAAGAATTATTGCCCCTCTTTTTATGAGGTGGAAATATTTGAAGTCCTCTCTATGAGAAAGATAGTTTTTGAAATGTTTTGTGGAGGGTGAGAGCCTACTGGTTCTACCCTGCCCAAGCCTGGGTCTTTTTTCTCTCCTCTCTTCTCCCTTTCACATCCTCAGGCTCTTAGCAGAAACATATTATATCGATATAGTGATTTGACTTATGTGTGCAAATGGTATGAACATTTATGTTCAAGAAGTAGCATAACCATCTTTTTACACAATTTGTGCTAGTGAGTGTTTTTCATTATAATTTCCCATATCTGCTGCCAAAAAGCATAGCCTGGAGATCTTTGTGGCAATATATGTATCCAGATTATGACTGTAAGAAACCCAGGATGCTGTATAGAGGAGAATGCCTTTAAGATTTGAAATTTAAGAAATTTTGATATTAGGTGATCAATATTTAATTAACAAGTTTAGTCTTGAGGGATCCCTGGGTGGCGCAACGGTTTAGCGCCTGCCTTTGGCCCAGGGCGCGATCCTGGAGACCCGGGATCGAATCCCACATCGGGCTTCCGGTGCATGGAGCCTGCTTCTCCCTCTGCCTATGTCTCTGCCTCTCTCTCTTTCTCTCTCTGTGACTATCATAAATAAATAAAAATTAAAAAAAAAAAAAAAAAACAAGTTTAGTCTTGGGGTACACAAATATATTTAATTTTTTTCCTAGAATCTTTTTAATATGTGGGAGCACCTGGGTGGCTCAGTGGTTGAGTGTCTGCCTCTGGCTCAGGTCATGATCCTGAGAATCCGGGATCAAGTCCCACATAGGGCTCTCCACAGGGAGCCTGCTTCTCCCTCTGCCTATGTCTCTGCCTCCCTCTGTGTGTCTCTCATAGATAAATAAATAAAATCTAAAAAAAAAAAAAAAAAAAAAGTTCAGCCTTAAGAATATATGTGGACTAATTTTGTTGTTTCCTTGATTTCATCAACCATACCCTCTTGCCAGAATTTAGGATTTAGTGATCGTGTCAGAGTTAATCTATGCTGATGACTATTCCAGCACCCAAAACACAAAAGTATGTTAGAAAACTCTTTTAGTGCACAAATCAAGTTGTAAGCACTTATAAGAAAATGGGCATTTTTTAAATGAGCCTTGATTTCCCTCTTGCTTAACTGTATCAGGCTATGAAAATACCTCTTAGTACCTTATTCTGGATCTGTGTAGTGTGTGTGTGCACATCTGCCTACTAGGTCTCATCTTCTCCTCCATCTCCCTTAAGAGCTCTTCCTCTAACTGTTGGGCAAAGAGACGGATGGACTGATGAGGCTAAGTGACTAGAGCTTGTAGAGAGCAGAAACAGATTTACTAACTTTCATGATGGCTTCTCGTGAGTCCTTACCCTACATGAGCCTGTGTTGCCGTAAAGCCAGCTAAGCCAATCACCCTAAATAGGTTAGAAGATGACATGGATAGATTTTAAGCAGAAATGATTTCATTCTTTCCTCTCCTCAGTTATATGGTTAGTGAGTTCATGTACTGATTTGTTACACTACGTAGGGCTGGCTCACAGTCCCTGGAAGCTTTCTGAAGTCTTGATGGTGTCGGAAACCAACTGTCTTCTGGGAATGTATAAAGAAAGGAGGTCAGAGCTCCTCTCCTTCAAGGACACTGTCTTTAATCCATTATCTCCTACCCGTGTGCAATAGCGTACTCTATCAAAATACAGTGATTGAATAAAATTTTATTTCAAATAATGAATGCATTGATTTAATAAAGGGTTTGTACTACGTGGTATTATAGTTCCCTAAATGAACACTGAAATCCTAAAATGAGAAAACTTATCATTGGTACCAGTTAAATCATAGCCACTTTTTTTAAACTGCACACCCTAATGACACCAACCCATTTGATACTTTAAAAAAAAAATCTGTTATCATATAAGTGCTAACATTTTCCAGCTATTTTTAAAGCCACCTGTTTTTCCTATCATAAGTACATCTGGCATCAGGCAGACAGATTATAGCCATGGACAATGGGCTTATTTATGATGTTTTTATATTTTCATATTTTTGGCAGACTAATCCAGTTTGATATATTAACCTAGCTTTCAGAGATGAATCTTGAAATCTTGCACTCTTGCAACACTTTTACTTTGTTCTCTTCCAAACTCTAGAATTTTTTGCCATGTCCTAAAATTTAATTAGAAACCAGAGACAAGAAGAGTGAATTGAACCCTTATGTTCTGCCCATCTAGTGCCTTTTCTAGCTGACTTCCTAAAAGGAATTTTGTATCTATGTACCCAATGCTGGTTGTGAAAGATCTTTGTATGTTTGATCACTCATTGTTCCTAAGTTCATTGGGTGCACTACCACTTGTATTTGCGTCCTAGTTTGAGAACTGCATTTTTGCCCAAATGTAATGGGAGTTTGGTAGGTCAAACCAAAAGAAGAATCCGTTCCCTGTCTTCAAAAAGAAATTTGAAATTTTGAGCCACAAGGAATGGAGGCAAGACTATTTTCTGTGGTGGTTCTGCTTCTGCATCTTGAATTAGAGAGGCCACATCTATTCACCTTCTCAGAGCATCTTTTTGGTCTGACATCCCCTGATGGGTCATCTCTTAGCTATTTATGAGTAATCTTTAACTGCTGGGTTGAATATGCCATATTCTTCCTTTAAATATCTACCTAAAGCTCCAAAGTAATGGATATGTTTTTAATAAATCTAACATATAAATCATTCATCAGATATACTTCAAAACAGAGAAACTATCAGAACACCCTGAAATATTCATTAGAACTTTTTTTTTTTTTTTTTTTGCAGACATTGTCACCAAGTTAAATTGAAAGTTGACGTATGTCAACTCAAAACAGATGAGAAACGGCAGGGTGCTTTATGGATTGAGAGCCAAGAAGGTAAAAATTCTAGTCTTATCTCTATTGCTGACTTGTTCAATGACTGTGGTGTGTTTATCACTTATTCCTAACTACTCTTCCCTCTGGCTAAAAACCAGAACAATGTCTACAGAAGATTTTGAGCTCCGAGGAGAATAGCTCTCAGTAAGTTCAGCTGGAAGTAATAAAGGCTTCCTTTTATAAGCATAGAGTTAGCTTGTCTGGATTCAAATCCCAACCCCCAACAGCTTGGTACTAACTCTGAATGAATCACTATTAAAGAGTGGTAAAAGGTCTTTTGTTATTGTACATAATACTGCAATGAACATCTTTTAGCACATAAATGTGTTTGTGCATTTACATGTTCATAACTGTAGGGGGAATTCCTAAAAGTGGACTTCTTCACTGAAATCTTATTAAAATGAGATTCTCTGACATCAATTTAAAATGTTCATGTATACTGCTAACTGGCCCTTCAAAAAAGTTACACCAAATTTGTACTCCTGAGTATATGTAAGTTCCTATTTCCTCATACCCTTGCTCACACTATTCAATGGCAATTTTAAGTTTTTAATCATTATTAATCTCAAAAGCCAAAGAAGAAATTTCATTGTAATTTGCACTTCTTTAAGGAAAGATGTGCATCTTTACCTATTTCTTTAGTCTTTCATTAATTTAAGAGATTTTTTAAAAACAGAAAAGTTGGGAAGAAGTTCTAATTAATTTCATTCATGTACGATATTTATAAATTTGAAAATGTATTGTAGTTAGCAGTACTAACTGAAAAAGGACAAAACCTCCCAGGTACGAACAGCAGAAAGCCCTAGCTATCTATCACCTGAGTTATTACCATACTAATCATTGACATAACCCATATTATATGTAAAGCAAAATGCAAAGAAGCCCAAGATGTGATCTCTGTCCTTAAGGAGTTCATAGTAAAGAACATAAGACACATTTGCATGAAATCATAACAATCTGAGATCATAAAAGGAATGAATAATAAAGACCACAAAGTGCTCTAGGAATTAAGGAAAGAAAGTTCATCTTCAGCTGGAGTAGTTAAAGAATGTAAAGGATATCCCTTGAAGAAAACAAATGCTTGAATAGGCAGAGAGAAAGATTCAAAAGTACAGAAAGGAGAAGTAAGTGAGAGGCAACAGTTGGGTAGACAAGGGTGAAGAGAAGGGAGGTTCGGATGAGGGAACAGTGGGAAAGTTTACACATGGAAAGATGGATTGAGGTCAAATTACTGAAGGCCTTGCTTACCCGGTGTAGGCTGGATTTTATGCTATGGGAGCAACCAAAATTTTTGACAAGAGTATAGACATAATGAAAATAATTTTTGGAATGACCATTTTGACCTATAGATAATGAATGATGAATGAATGGATGGATGGAAATGTTGCATTGGAACAGGGGATGACAGTCGTATTAATACTTTCTGTGGGAGAGAATCAACTATTTAAAGGAAAAGTGATATGGATTTTCATTGACTTGTAATGCATAAAGCAGCTATAGAACTAATGATACCTAATGAGACCTAAGAAAAGAATACTGAACCAAACCTGGAACTCTTTGCACGTAGATTGAACATTCCAGTGCCTTTTTCTAAATCTGAGTCAGCTTTCAGACCCCTCCACTCACTCATGCTGATGATGATATAAGTCTTTCCTTGTTGGGTCTGGAATTCATACCAATTTTCTCACAGACCAAGAAATTCCAAACATGCTATTGTCATTACACCTCATCTGTCAACCTAAGGAATGGCTTTATTTATTCTTGTGATTTGGAGAAATGAGGTGATGGTAGAAAGGCTCAAAATAATGGGAGGAAGGTGTTGGCTTCAGAGAACCAGCAATTCCTTTCTTACTTCATTTCCTTTGCATATTCCTTAATGGTTAGGTGATTGAGCTGAGCCCCTTGCACTGCAACTGCAATGCTGTATTCATTCAATAAATATTTATTGAGCACCTACAATAAATGTCAGGTACTATATAAAGACTGGGAACAGCATTTAATATAGAGAGCCAGTCCTTACTCTAAGAAGTTTGCAGACAGCTGGGAAGCATGGAAACAAGTTCACATTCCTCTGTTGCTCTTCACACGGGACAAGGGGCTAAACACTTCCCTGGAAATTTTCTACATGGCATTCCATGTTTACTTCATGTTTTCTTATACTCACATTGCTTTGTGTACCGAGGCATAGAATCCACTTCTGATGGATACGAGAAGATAAAAGGAATTCAAATAATGTGTATCTGGGAAACTTGCTGTAAAATACCAGATGTAATAGTGGTTATGGAAATCACCAAAGAGTAGAACATAGAACCAACCCATGGAATTGGAAAGATGCAGTAAACGCATTTGCAAAGGTAAATTTTCTAATGTGGGTCATAAGTATTAAATATATGAAATGAATAGTAGGTGCTGTTGGAACTTAGAAAAAGAGGTATAATTTCTAGAAGGAATGAGCTTTGCACTGTTTCCTGAAGGATGGATCTGATTTGAATAGGTCAAGGAGATAGGTGGTGCCATAAGGGAGCCTGATTAGCGATGCCTCTTTCAATTCCCAAGCACAGAAGCCCAATATAAACTGACTCATGCAGGAGGAGTGGTCCTGGGGCTTCCATGTGGCTGGAGTCACAGGGTCCTATAATTTGAATTGGTTTCTCTCCCTCTCTTGGCTCTGCTTTCCTCTGCATTGACTTTTGTCTCAGACTCCTGACTCCACCTGGTAGCTGCCAGGTTTATAGTTTGCCCCATTAACCACCCAACACAAAAGACCACTTCTCTTCCCCAATAGCTCTAAGCAAACTCCTGTGATTTACTCTGACTGAACCAACTTACATCATTTTTCCCATCTCCGAGTCAACCATTGAAGTAGGGAGGATGGGGTTAACTGATTGGCTAGGTCTGGATTATGTCTCTGTCCTTGGAACAGAAGCAGGAGGGGTCAGCCCCATCTGAGCCACATCCAAACAAGATTAGGGAAGAGATGGTTCCCCAGAGAGAAAAACTGTAATGCTATTACCAAAAAAATAACAATAATCATCATCACTACAATACTCTAAGATAAATAACTTACTATGAGTACTAAAAAACTTACTCACCGGGTACTACTCTAAACAATGTTCATATATTGCTTGTTAACTTGTCCTACATCCTGTAAAGGAGCTAATCATATCCCCATTTTCAGATGAGGAAACTAAGGCCTGCAAATGTAAAGGATTTATCACATGGCCAGTAAATGTCAGACCAGAGATCTGAACCCAGGCTGTCGGATTGCTGAGTTCTTGGTCTGACCTGGGATATGACACTAAAATTGACTTCTGTACACACAGAAAAGTAGCTAATGCTCAGACTCAGAAATGAGCAAAGTATACCTCACAAACAGCGAGAAGACCAGAAATCAACGATGACTTTGGTCTCATCTCACGGCTTATGGAAACAATATCCAGCTGGGAAGCATGGAAACAAGTTCACATTCCTCTGTTGCTCTTCACACGGGACAAGGGGCTAAACACTTCCCTGGAAATTTTCTACATGGAATGATCCTATTCTATGCTAGGGTAGGATGAGGCAGTGCTGTCCTCACCAAGAGGTCAAGATCTGACCAGGCCCAGGTGACCATCAACTGAACCTCCAAGGGGAATGAAATGATCACTGCAGAAAGCTGACTTATCCTCCAGAGCCTACCCCAGCCCAATCCTCTTGACAGCTTATGGTTCAAGCTTTTACACAATGTACCAAGGACTGATTTCATATCTACGTCTGATTCTCATTCTCTCTCTCTCCCCCCTGTTTTGAAACATCATTCATGGAGCATATATAGATCTTAGTTAAAACCAACAATGCATTTAAAAACATGCACAAAATCAAACAATTGCCGTGTTGGCATTGAGAACCAGCAGCCCCCGGCTTGAGTCTGTTGACTGTGCATTTCCTGATGTAAAGAAAAGCAAGCACAGTTGAGAAAACACCACAAAGCGTTATATGGCGACAGCTTGTGTACTTCAGAAGAGAAATGGATACATTAGGAAGTTTTTCTTCCTTTGATGTAGAATATGCTATCTTCTTTTTTTTTTGTATTAAAATGGGAGTTAACTTTAAATAAATAAAATTCAGCCTGTGGGCTTCAGAAAACTAATGGTGTATTCTGACAGTGTCATTTCTCTGATCCTTGAAAGCATTATGGGAGTTAACTTGGGCCTTCATCATGATTTTCCTTTATGGCGTAGAGAGCACATTATTTTTTCATCTCTGTGTTATTGATTTCCCCTCGCTCCTTCCCACATTTGCTCCTTGCCAGCTGTTGTTACCTCTGCCCCTTTCCTCCCCCACTAACTAAGGGGGCAGGTGAAGAGACTTTCTCCCATTTCTTTGGCTGCGGGCAGTCCAGGCGCTGCCACCTTAGCGCTCACTCCTCAGATACAGACCTCTCCTCTGCGTGGTTTCAAAACACAGGTTAGCCAAGGTCCCTAGACCTGACTTCAGAAGAGTGAGCCGCGTGTTCACTGATACACCAGTGGAAGAATGAGCACCTTGCATGTCTTTAACTGGACTTGAAAATGTGTCCCCTCCCTTGGGGACACAGAAGGCATGAGCCAGATGGATTGATGAAACTGTTGTCTGCTTTTGTGGTTTTTATCTTCCTGAAAGAGCACTGAAGAGTCAAATATCAGGTGATTTGGGCCCGCCTCGAACTTGGTAATGAAATAAAGCCTTTTTTCTTCTAAACAAAATCACCTTTAGGTAAATGAATATGTACATGCTTTGAATAAGATATGCTTTGCAACCTGAGGAAAAAAAAGAAAAAGTGTTTTTATCCTTATAACGGTCCATTTTGACCACTCTTTTTAATCAAGGAATTGCTTCTAAAGCTGAATGTATTTGAAATACACAAAACTACAATTAGAAAAAGAAAATCCTTCAATATAGAAATGTTGCCATGATTAAAGAGTTTCCAGAAGTTCTTGGTTATTAATAAGATTTGGAAATTTATAGCTTCTAGAGTTTAAGTCTTTAAAGCAAAAGGTATGTTTGTGTGTAAGGAAGATTCATGAAATGATATGCAAAATTGTGTGTGCATATGCATATGTTTGTGTTCTGAAGAAAGACTTCGTGGCTGTAATCAGTTCTCAAGAGGGTTGTTGACAGGAAGAATTCCCAGTTTACCTGTCTCACTTTCCTTCCCTTGCTTCTCTGAAGTCAACAGCTCTCATGCTGTCTCTCTCTCTAGCCAGCTTCCTATTAATCCCTTCCCAGATGAACTGTTCTTTAGTTTTCCGGATAAGGGAGGCTGAGCCAGGGTGGTGGCAGTGGTGGTGGCAAGTAAATGGCAAGACTGCAGGGGGGAAGGGGGGCGGGCAGTGCATGCCCCGTGGGTGGGCTGTTAGGAAGGTGGCTGGTGGCTCCTGGACCCTCCCTGAGCAGCATCTCCTGGGAGGGAAATGGTGCATCCAACAGGCCACCCTGTCAAGCTTCCATTACATTGAAGGTATGCTGAAAGAGGCCTTCCAGGGAAGAAACTGAAGTGGAAATAGCTTTCCCTGAATACTCCACTGTTATCCTTTTCTTTTTCTATTTGGTTTTATTTTTTATTTGCTGTTTTAGGGCATCCCCCCCACACACACTTTCGTTAGTTTCTGTATCCATTACAACATCCTAACACCCTAACTGGCTTTCTGTGGGGCAAACAGGAGGTATTGCTTCTGGCAGGATAGGATTTTCTGTCCTGTTGATTGATGGGTTTTTATTGAGCAGAGTGTGCTACCAGCAGAACCAAAAATCCAAGACACAATTCCAGCTTTGGGAGTTTATGTTCTAATGGTAAGTGAGGTAGACAACACATTCAAACCTCCCAGTTTCTTTTTCTTCCCAGTCGTACTCCCTCTTCCTTCTCTCTTTTAAGACAAGCCTACATAAGCAATAGGTGGATATTGAGGCATCAAGGCATAATTTATGGCCCAGAAACATGCCATTAAAAGGGGAGGGGTGGCAATTGGATCACGCAGCCTGGTGTGGGGAGTGGGTTGGTTCATCAGAAGAGTTTGAGAGGCTGCTCAATGCTGGACTTTAAAACGGGGAACCGTTTCTCCAGATCTTTTTAGTTCTATCCTATGTCAAGTTAGATTAACAAAAGTTACATTCTTGGACTATGTAATAGTTTAACCCCACACAGAAATCCCTTCATTGGAATATAACTCAATACTACCTTGTTTAACCTCCTGAAGGACTGACGATTCTTCAATAGTCATTTGAAGAATGTTTCATTGTCCCTCCATAGCCATGATACAAGAATCCATATGATCATTCTTCCATAAATTACCAGGCCCCCCAAGGAAGTTTCCCTTTCCAGACAGTTCTCTTTCCTTTTATCAAACACTCAAAGCTAAGTGACCCAGAGTGTTGTCCAATTTGCTCAGAGGAAATTTAGTGCTCAAAGGAGCTCATTGTTTCATCCCTGAAACAGTCACAATGTTTCTGAACTACGATTTCCTCATCCATAAAATGTTTATTGGAGATGATGATCTTTAAGATTTTTCCAGCTCTGAAGCACCTCTCAACACATACACACATTCTCATGTGTTTTGTTTTTTTTTTTTTTTATCTCATTCATACTCTTAGTTACAATGGAACCTGCGTAAGTCTTCTGCCAGGTCTGTCTTGTTCATCCCTACACCCCTGAATCCCCGCACATGAATGGAGTGCACTAAATATAGCTGAGGGATGTGTACCTCAAATCCTTTGAAACAGCCCATAATAGAAATCCTCACATTTTATTTGCATATGATTCTTACATCGTCTGCAAAAATCTTGTGTTTACTCAGCCTGTGTAGCTACAGGTAAAATTTTGTCATTTCCTTCTCCTTTTCCCCTTGTTGATTTCGTTCTCTTGCATATTGTTTCATGGAAGGCCCCGATTTAAAAATAAAGCTAGGATGCAGCGCAGGACCAGCACACAGGCGCCAGGCCGGGGCTGCTCAGGGGGCAGGAGGCCCCAGGCCCCAGGCCAGGCCCGCAGCCCCAGGCCGACCAGCGGACGCGCTGCAGGGCCAAAGCGCCTTGCCCCCTGGGCTGCCGCACACGCCGACCCGCCCCCCGACAACGGCTGTGTGACCCCCCGTCCCGGCAGAGGAGCCCCGAGGACCCCCCCCCCCCCGCTCGGCGCCCACCGCTGTGTCTCGGGGCGCGGGAGCCACCGCAACTCCGGGGCCGCCCTGGCGCTCTCCGCGCCGACCCGGGGTTTCTGGCTGAACACAGAGCTCGGCCAGAGCAAGCCGCTGCCCTACGGCCGGGGGGGCCGCGAGCTCCAGGGCGGGTCCCCGAGAGGGCTCGGGCGGCCGGGGGCGGGGAGGGCTGGGCCTCCCGACACATTCGGTGGGCGAGGCCGCCCTCTAGTGGCCAGGCGAGGCGAGCGCAGGTCCAATTAAATGCCCGTGCTCTTCGGGGGCATCCTGTGTTGCTGGGGGCTTGCTTGATCAGCTTGGAGCTTACTTTGTTTTAGATCCTGAAATGAAAAGAAAGACATTTTACCAAGACACATAACTTCTTGTAAAAGGACTCACATGACTCTCCTCCCCCTGCTTTCTTCACGTACTTTTTTCCATGATGTCCCTACATAGCACGGGCAGCGGTGGGCCTTCCTTGACCCAGAAGAGTCCCGGGGAAGTCGGCTAGAGGAGCCCCTCGCTCACATGGCTCACATGTCGGGGCTGGATGCTAGAGGACATTTCCTCTCACTGGGCCTTTCCGTCGGAAGACTCTGCCCTGATTCCCTCACATGGCTGGCTCCTTCCCTTCACTTAGCTCAGCTCAGAGGCCACTTGGCCGCAGCGACTCCACCACACCCCCACCCTCCCAGAGTGCCAAACCCCAGCACGTGGTCACTCTTCTGGCTCCATACAGCTCGTGACTTTTCAAAATTATGTTATTTGTTTCCTTATTTACTGTCTCTCTCTCTTTCCCTCATCACAATATAAGCTTTATAACATCAGGGACTTTTTTTTTTCCCATACTACACCTCCAAACACTAGAAAATGTTGCAAGTGCTTGGCACATAGCTGACTTCCAGTAAATATTTTTGAATGGATAATAGAGAATATTTATCTCCTAAAACTTCTCTCCCAATAGCAATATTTTTGTCTAACATCTTGTCATCTCCAGTGTTAGGAAAGTGGGACATGGAGATGTAGGCAGAATTTCACTAAGGGATCTGGAAGGAACAAAATCCCTGTCCATGCATCAGCAGAGACAGCAGATTAGAACTGCAAATTACTAGTACAAGGTTTAATTTAATTTTTTAAAGTCTGATTATCTACGTTTCTCCTCATCTACTCATCAACAAGTCCTATTGTAGGCAGGTACAGTTTTCTAAAACAACAGAGACAACACAGAAAAGAAATAGCAAAGAACATAATGATAAAGAAAATTCTCAGTCTTGTCAATGATCAAATATCAGTTGATAGTATGATTTAATTTGACTGATTTGAGACATAAACGCATGGATACATAACCCCATCGTACCAGGAGAGTTTTTAAGAGGGTGGTACCTTTTCTTGATGATATCAGTATATCCTGTGCTGTAGTGACCGCACTATCTGCCCTCATTACATCTTTTAAATAAGCAAAAGCTTCACAGTTTCCTTAGTTAACTGTAGAACCATCTTTATAAGACATGTTTTGATAGTCTACTTATATCAAGGCTTCACTCCTTTTTGTTTCACTTTTTTCCTTCCTTTTCTCTCTCCATATAAAGGATAATATGCCACCCCAGGGCGTAAAACAAAAGAATAAATTCTGAGCTGCTCCGTTAAAGCCACGTTAGGGAACCAGAGTCCTACCCAGTGAGCCTCTTTTACTATTCTGTCCTCCTTCCCTCCTTTTCTGTGAGAATGGAAGCCACTAGGTTCCTTCAGGGAAGCTACAGTACTCGTGAATATAGACAGAAACCAATGGTATAGATCATAGCTATAGTAATCCCAACACTTTAAAAAATAGTCTAATTGTCTATTATTAATTCTTGCTAAAAAGAAACACTTGTTAAACCAGACCATGTGTGATTTCCATACATTTGCTCATTCAGTAAACATTGTAGATTATGTTCTTACCATGTCCCAGGCTATGCTAAGAACAGGGAATACCTGTGAAACAAGTAGGGCTCCTGCTTTCATAGTGTTTACTGCAGTTGGAGATACTGATAACAAACAGACAGTTATAATACAATGTGGCCAATGTGGTGATAGGGTAAACACAGAGGGCAGCATCCAGGGAGTACACTTAGCAGGAACTTCATAGATCAGAGAAAAATTTTTGGCATGGAGATATATAGAGATCTGTGAAGACTTTGGAAAGCAGTTTTTCAGCTAAGGGGATGACAAGTACACATAGACCCAGAGTGGGAAGGAACATGGTTCATTTGAAGAACTGGAAGAAGCTCTGTTTCAAGGAAACATCAAGTGTATGGGAGACACAACAGAAAGAGGAAGGAAAGGTGAGGCTGGAAAGGTGGGCAGAGTCTACATCACAAATGGTCATGTAAATCATTTGTGAAAAGTCTAGACTTTAGCTGGAGGACAATGTAAATCTATTGAAAGATTATAATCAGGAAAATGATGTGATCAGCTCAGCTGTAGTTGAAGAATGCCAGCAAGGCTGATAAATGAGATTGATGAAGAGAATGTTGTAGTAATTGAGATGAGAGACAATCATGGTCTAATTCAGCAAAGAAGCAGAAGATTCTGGGGGACACCTGGGTGGCTCAGTGGTTGAGCGTCTGTCTTTGGCTCAGGTCATGATCCCGGGGTCCTAGGTTTGAGTTCCACATCGAGCTCCTTGCAAGGAGCCTGCTTTTCCCTCTGCCTGTGTCTCTGCCTCTCTCTGTGTCTCAAATAAATAAATAAATAAATAAATAAATACTTAAAAAAAAGACTAAGTATAAGATTCTATTCAAGAAGTAGAATCAACAAGATATGGTTGGTTGGTATGATTAAGATAAAGGAAAGGAAAAGGATGATATCTGGCTTCTGGCTTGAGCCACTAAGTAGATAGAAATTCCATCCCCAATAGAGGGGAACTAATATGGGCAGCAGGATAATGAATTTTATTTGGACATGTTGTGAGACAGGTAAGCAAGTGGAAATAATCAGGATGCAGTTGTGTATGTGCATTTAAATCTCAGAAAAAGTATGACCTAAAGATAAAGATATAGGATTCATCAGCATATGTGGTTGGTGGTACTTGAAAACATTCAAATACATAAGACATCCACAAAAATTTGTAGAGAAATAAAACATAAAGAATCTAGAATAGAACTGTGTGGGACAACACACGGAAAGGGCAAACAGAAGAGCTCCACAGGAAATGCAGAAAGAAACAAAAAGGAGGTAGAAGGCAAATTTTTGGAAGCCAGAGGAAACGATGGCTTCAAGGAGAGAGCGTTTGACAATGTTGGATTTTGCTGAGAGATAACTGAGCAATGTTCTTTGGTTTTTATCCAGAGGGCAGTCATTGGTGACCTTTGGTGAAAATAATATCCACGGAAGTTATAAGAATAGAAGTCACATTGTTATAAGGTCAAGGGAAGATGGGAAAGTAGAGACAATACTGAGACAATTTCTATGAAGCTTCACTATGAAAGAAAAGGAAGACACATGGTGATAATGGGATAGAAATGTGAGGTCAGAGGAGGGGTTTTTGATTTTATGTATAAATATTGACAGAAATGAAAGTGTTACCATTCTTATTTTATAGAGAATCAAAGAGGTTAAGCAATTCACCCAAAGTCATATAATCAACAGAGCTAGGATTCAAATCTAGGTCTGTCTGGCTCTGGGGTCCTTGTTCTTGACTACAAACATAAAGGAATAACTCCGTTCTAGGTACTGGCTTGCCAATAGAGTTTAATAGCTTCGAATCATATTCCGGTTAGTACTAGGGGAGAAAAAAAACTACATCAGGTACCCCACCCCCATTTAATGGACTAGGAAACTGAGGCTAAAAGTGTCTGGCTTATGCTTGCACAGCTCACGAGTGGCAAATCTCAACTCTGCTCTTTGTCTCCTTTTATTCTATCTTTCATAACATCTCCACTTGGCTTAAGAGATTCAGAGTGGGAGAGTAAGACATAAAGTATCTTGGTGTGACAACCAAGTAGGCTATGCTATTTAGACTTGCTGCATGAATATTATGAGGCTAAAGTGGTCTCTAAAAACTCTGCTCAGTGTGCTAATATGTAAATAAGTAAAATTCTGAAGATAAATGCATAACCACCCATGTATTATATTTCTAGTGAAAATTACCAAAATTATCACTTTTCAACTCAGCTTCAGTTGGTGTTATTCACCTGGTTACATAAGTATATAATAATTGCCAACATTATCCTCAAGGAAATAAATGTGTCATCGTTGCATTCCCTGTTTAGTGTTACCCAAAAGTTGTATAAGTACAGATTGGGTATTTAAGGGAAGTTTTAGAAATGAGAGATGTAAAGCCATAATGAGATAAAAAATAACTGTGTACAACATTGTGTGGTAGAGGTGGTTAACCTCTTTGTAACACAAAACTCTTGTCTGCATCAGATTCAGTTCAGGGACATAATGGTTTAAAATGTGAAGATTAATAGGCAGGTAAGGAGTGCCACCCAGATAAGTTTCACTCTTAGTACCTACTCTAATGCCTCCTAAACAAGCCCACAGATTGAGCTTTCAGGTGATGTAAACCAAAACACTACTGGTGTAGAGCATGGGCTCTGTAATCAGTCTATGTCCCTCAAATGCTAGTTGCATGTGTACTAGTTTACTGACCTTAGTGACCTTAGGCAAGTCGCTTAACCTCTCTACACCTCAGATTAGTCACTGTAATATTAAGATATTCGCAGTGTCTGTTTTGGGGGCCTAATTCTCCATAAGTCTCTTGTATTGCTATCTATCTTAGGAAGGCACTGACTACCCTTTGTTCTAGGCTACCTTCTTAAGGATTTTGTATAGCAAGTGGCCTTGGAGAATTCGAAATAGTGTCTTCCTCGGAGCAAAGGGCAGGCATACTTACTGCCTATTATAAAAGATTTAGGTTCACGAAGCTCGAAGCTCAGGGATCTTCTCCTACAAGACAGTCCCTGTGTGTGCTGGCATCCCCATGGCACTTCAGGGCCAGAACTCCACAAATATGCTGATGCTCATGCTGTGGGCTGAGTCGTGAGTAATAAAGTCCTTTGTCTCTTACCCAGGAGGCTTGTGTCTTTCACCAGCGCTCAAAAGCTTGCCACGAGAGCAAAAAAATCACAGCCCTTGCAGTTCTTCACACCTTAGAGAATTTAAAGATGAAATGAATTTGTTCATTGAAAATGTTTAGCACACTTCTTGGTACTTGATAAGCACTCAAAAAATGTTAACTCTACATTAGAACCATCACGATAGGGGTATGCCCACAGGAGTGTCACATAAAAGAAAGCTTATGTGCCAAAAGCCCCACTAACAGAAATCAATCCTGTGTGTTAAAGCTTTGTATATTGCCAGGAGTGTACTTTTATATATTCTAGGCACAAATGCCCAGGGAGGTGACTTACATAACTGCTCTTTCCCATCAGTACCTCAGTGGCTATCAACCTTCATTTCTCATAGCAGAGCCTGACAGAGGAAGTCTTAAGAGGTGTACATTTTATGTGATTGGGAGAGAGTTTTGAACATGAGGTATTACCCAGATAAATAGACTTGAGTAGGAGCCATGAGTATCATTAGGAGGATGGGGCTGGTATCTATCTTGTTCAATACTGTATTTCCAACCTACAGCGTGAGGCCTAGCACACAGAGGTCCGGAAAAATCTTTGTTGGATGAATGGATGACATCCCAGAGAAAAGTTTAGGGAGCCTTTCTTTGTCATCCAGAAGTAGACTTCTAAGTCACTGAAGTGCCCTAATGATCTCCACCAAATGATCTCCACCAAAGCTGACAACCATTTTACCTACTAAAACCAAACTTCATCAAAAGCCAAAGATAAAAGCAAACAATCAAATAACAAAACAAAATTTCGACCTACTTTGTTCTGCACTGAAAGGCACACTTTGGCAGACAGAAAGGCTTGTGCTATGTAATTGTCATCAAGGTTTCACTTAATATTTTAATGAGCTGAGCAACAGACATCCTGGCTGATCACATGCCTTCTGTGGGTCTTGTTGCTAAGCAAAAAAAGTGTATAAAAAACTTGTTGTCCTTTCTTTAAAAAAAAAAAAAAACCCCACATAATTCCTTAAAACATAAATACATCCCAACTGCCACTTGGATTTATACTAAGATGATTCCTGTCATCCTACTTCTTTCCCAAGCCAGCTCTTTTCATATTTCCCTTCTCCCTCGGAACTGCTGAGTTAGGTTCCAGACCCCTATGCTGGTTCTTGGATACACAGCAGATCCTTCGAAGCCAGGATGTGTCTGCCAGGGCAGGCAGTGTCATTTTTAGATATTTCTCTCCCCCTTTCTCCCCAATCCCTCCCAGAACTACACTGATACATTTATCTTAATAATTTCCTTCTTTCCCTTCAACTGGCAGTCTACTCCATAGCTGATGTTTTTCTCTATGTGTTCCATGCTCTTCTTTACTCTCTTCCCTCCTCCTCCCACCCCCCCCCACCTTTCTGGGGAGGGGTGATTTATAATTGGAAACCTCAGGATGATCAGGAGGCAATTTTAGAGAAGCAGGTGATTCTAAACTGGGTAGGAGCAATGACACACTGAATACTCTTTAAGCAATGTGGTGTTTACATTCCTTTACTTACCAGTCCTTGAAGAGAAGCATTAAAATCCTCACCATCATACAGATGGGAAAACCAAAGACTGAGAGGTTAAGCATGAGCTCTAACAGAGAATAAATGGCAGCACCCAGATTTGCACCCAGACAGGGTGACTCTGAGGCTTTTAGCCCTGTGCTCTCATGCCTTGAGCTCAGGTTTGGGGGATAAGTAGGAGTTATCTAAACAAATTAATAAAGGAGAGAACAAGGTCTTGTAGGCAGAGGACACAACATTATATATGGGCCTAAAGATGTGAACCAGCTAACCAAGCTTGGGGAACAATAATATCCACAAGGAAGTAAGCAGGAAACAAACCAACAAAAAACCTAGGAAATTCTGGACATTCATTTATGGCATAGCATAGGAAAGACATGTAGGGTAATAATCTAAGAGACCTGACCTAACTAACACAATGGTCAATGGGTTACTTAACCTCTGTAAGCCTCTACTTCCTCATCTTTAAAACTGGGATAACACACTTTTCACAGTTTAATGTGTAAATTTTAAAAAGATAGCATATGAAATAACCTTGTGAACTGTGGCTTTCTATGCAAATATCTTTCTCCCTCTTAGCTTCTGCCCCTCTGTTATGGAAAGTAGGTTCATAATTGGGACTCAGGAAGCAACTATAAAATAAAGGACGTTCCAGGGGCCTCAGGAAATCTTGTAGGCAGCCTGTACTCTAGAAGTCATTTTTTTCTAGCCTGAAGTCTGGGAGGTTTATGAGACCCATCCTAACTCAGCAGCACAGAGAAAACGGTTTTGTCAAAGACCTTAGTCAAGCATTTTTCTACTAGAGGGAAGTTGCACCTTTGAACATTTTATGGATTTTTATGAAATACGATACGAACAGAAATGACTAAAATAAAGGAATGCTAGACTCTCTATCTTAAAAACTGAACTTTGAGGAAATATGAACTCGAGAATTTGTATATCTGCTCTAATCCAATCAGCTGGTATGGGATGCTATGCTGATCAGCAGATGAGGACTGGCCTGTGACAGAAGATGCCAAGCCTAACACAAGAGCCACCTCCCCAAGCTGCCACTCAGTTTCAGTACATGGAATGATTTGGAGCCATTTGCAAGTCAGGGAATACTAGCCAGCAGAAAGGCCTATTATGTTTTGAGGACTCCTCTCTGCCCCTAAGTACCATTCCAGGATCTAAAGATAACAGCCATGGACGAAGCAGGCAATATCACTGCTCTCTTGGAGCTTACATTCTAGGCCCAGGTGGGTAGGGGTGGAGAATAGAAACAAACCAGGTAATTTCAAATACAGTGCTCAATGACATCTATGAGGTGCTCACTAGTATTTGTGGGTTTTTAAAAAAAATTTTACATTTTCTTATTTAAATTCATTTTGCCATCACTAGTATTTGTTAACTGACTAGATAATTAATGAGGCCTAGGATTCTCTCAGAAGGCCATCTTTGTGCAGCAAGGCAGTCAAGCCAACAGTCTTCATTGGCAATGCCATTTAAAGCAGTCATTCAGATTCATTTGACCATTTAGCCAACAATTTTTAAGTATCTATTCCATCCCAGGCACTATGCTAGGTGCTAGGGATATAAAACCAAAAACCACATCCCATATATCCATTTATTAAGGAATCAGCTTCTGTTGACTTTGTTCTACTGATTCTGCCCACTTTCAATTTCAGCCTGAACATATGGGCTACTAGGAGGGACACAGAAGGCTTGGTGCCAGAAGGCTTGCAGAGGCCCTGGACAGCCCAGGCTTCCCATCTAGGAGAAGTAAGGACTGACATTTTCGCACAGCAGGTGGCTCCCTGCTGGAGTTTCCTGTTTTCCCCAAGAATCTCCAGTAAAACTAGTAAAGAAAATGAAAGTTAAGCATCAGGCAGTGCAGTGACAATTCTCTCCCACACTTGAGCACACATGATATTTAATTTATAGATGGGTAACCAAACCACAGAATGTCCCAGAAGTCTAGACATCTAGAAGTCTCCATTATTCTAGAAGTCTAAAAGTCTAGAAGGTTACCTTCTGTGAAGAGGAGTGGGAAATCATTATCAAGAAAGAATCTTACTACTGGCTACAACACCCACGCAGCAGAGCAGAGTTCTGTGGCTGTTGCAGGTCCCCTAACCAATGGCTCCCCCTGGACCTACAAACATGCATAAACACATAGAAATAATTAGGATGGCTTTGGCCATCTAATTATTAATATTTAAGATATGGGAGGACGCAAATTTGGCCAGTTCTGTGGTGTATTCTCTCCACTAAATCCCATGATACCTTTGGGAAAAGCCTACTCTTTTTTCCCAAGATGTAAAACTCTCCTCCAGATGCCTATTAATCCTTCTTTTTTTTTTTTTTTTCAAGTGAAGAGAGTCTGTTGAGCTGACAAAACCATTTAGTTTATGATTTCAAAATTGTGACCGGAGAAGGTTGAATTTGTGAGTAATTTGAAGGTTTGTAAGATAGAAAACAGCCCAGATGAATAACCAGAAAGGCTGCAAAGAAAACACAGATGATAAGAAAGGAAAATAACCTCCCCCAAGAGGCTGAGCAGGGAACACATGGAAAAACATAATACAGGACAAGAAAGAACACATTGTGTCCCTCTGAAAATTGTTGTAAGTCTCCTTTCTTCAAAAAAAGATAAATTAATGTGCAACAACAAATGTGTGTATTAGATGGGGTTGCAAACACCATTGTTATCACACAGCAGGACAACACAGCTCTCTTTAGAGGTAGTCGTTGATGACAGGAAGAGGAGATCTAAATCATGTTTAAATGTTAGTGGAGAGTCCGTCTGGAGAAAAGTTGATCCATAAATCCAAGAAATAAATAAATAACCCACCAAATTAGACAATGTTTTTGAAATACTGACAAGGCAAATCTCTTTTAAGTTGATAGCATGAGGTTGGAAAAGTGGCCCTGGATTCTGTTTGGCTTCCTTTGACTATAGGAAGGACGTTCTATAGCACTATTAACATGGACTTTGACAACCTTATAGGCTGATTTTAATTTTGTTTTGTTTTGACTACAGAGGAGACCTAATTATGATTTAAGCTCTTCTTCAGGATGGAAAATTCTATCATAAACCCCAGATTCAGTATTCTGAACAGGAACATCAGTCATATCATTAGATTGGCATAGCTGGTGTATACCTGGATAGATGGTTGGAGTGGAGCATCATCAGAGCCATTAGTAGTTCTGTATCAGGCCATAAGTGATAGAACAAACTCAAGTATAGAAGGCTGGTTCTGAAAAACATAACTGAATATTGTCCTAAAGAATGAAGCATGAAAAGAATAAACTAGAACATGAAGGTGTGGGCTATATTACCTTCAGTGCTGAACAAAGTGCTTAGCATAGAGGAAATATTCTATGAATATTTTAAATGAATGATGTTCCCTTATCCTCATTGGTATGTTCACCAAGTATTTGACAAAATACCAGAAATTGAAATCACACTTCACTTTTGAAAATTCAAATTTTTCAACTTCCCTTACTAATGAGAATTTTGCCACCATTTCTGATGGATAGCAAAATATACCAACTACTCTCTTCTACTCCCAACCTCTTATCTTTAAAAGCTGAAGGATCCTTTACTGTAAGACCTATACTGGTCTTGACTTGGATAAATCATTTTCTGTTCCACAGCCCAACACAACAAAGATCTGGAAAATTTACAAACTGCCTAATCATCCCCCAAATGATTCAATTCAAAGCAAAGTATGGGTGGCAAGGGTGGTTTTCTAATGGTCTATGTTTTGCTGTGTTTATTCTTATTCTTATTATTTTAGAATGCCTTGTTTGGAATGTGGCTGCTGTACTTTAATCCTACCAAAAAAAAAAAGGTTTTTGTGCTAAAAGGATTTTTTTAATTGATAGAAGCAATGAAAGGGACAAAACCACTAATAGCTTATGTTTACTTATGACCTTCTAACCCTCTCCTATTTGTTTCTTTGCAGCTGTTAAATATGTTTTGCCCAAGTACCACCAACATGGTAAGCATACACTCTACCCCTCTACACTCACCTTGAGGTCAGACTTGATACTTCGCTGCACTTATTATCAACATTTTTTTTAAAAAAAGACAAACTCCCAGAGCACCTGGGTGGCAAAGTCAGTTGAGCATCAGACTCTTGGTTTCAGCTCAGGTTGTGATCTCAAAGTCTCGAGATGGAGCCCCAAGTCAGGCTCCAAGGGTGGAGTTTGCTTGAGATTCTCTCTTCCTTTCCCTGTGCCACTCCCCTTACCCATGTGCTCTCTCTCTCTCTCTCTCTCTCTCTCTCTCAAGTGAATAAATCTTAAAAAATAAAATAACAAATTCACATTTCCAAAGCACTAGGATCAGTCGAGATTTTCTGAAAAATGTTCCAAGAAGACAGAGTCCTGCTAGTAGGTGGCAATATAGCTTCTTTGCAAATACCCAAGAGGAGAGATGTGACATTCCTGCAGCAAACTCTGATAGTGTTGAACAAAAATATCTGCAAAAATGTCAGTTTAGTTGGTCTGGGAGGAGATAAGCCATCACAACAGATTCCTTCTCTGCATTCCCCTGCTCTTTGTTATCTTGCTCCTGAATTACCTGCTGAATTTTTATGCTTAGGAAAGGCAGTAAGCTATATAGGAGAAAGGACAAGGGGCCAATAAGAGTGAGGGATTATGAGATGGCAAGGAACAGAATCCTACTTATGTAAGGCCAGGATGCTCAGCTCTTGCACAGCAGAATCACATGGGGAGCTCTAAAAAAATTTCTGGCAATTTTCATTAGTGGATCTGGGAGGGGGACTGATGCATCTGTAGCTGTAATCACTGCACCTCCACCTGTCTCTCAGAAGCCTCTGTTCTCTCCTTCTCTCTGTCTTTACTTCATTCCTGCCTAACAGAGCTAGTCCTTTGCTGATTCCTAAACTATAATGCCAGCGGGCCTGTGGCTTTGGTTTGATGGGGCACCACTTCAGGCTCTCACTCTACAGAACCTTTCAGGATTGTCTGTCAGTTCAAATTACATAGAAATATGTGTCTTCACCACACAGCAAATACACTGGCTCCTCTTTGTTCAAATATTGGTCCCACCGCTTTCAGACACGTGACTTTGACCATGATACTTAGAACCCTAGTTTCTTCTGTAAAACAAAGATACAAATTTCCACTTCATGGGGCTGTGGTGAGGATGAAGTGCAGATTTGCACTGCAACCATCCCAGTGCCTGGCCCCTACCACGTTGGTCTCCATCGCCCTTCACACAAAGGTAAGGCTAAGAGCCTGATTTGTTGTGTCTCTCTCATGGTGAGCTGGTGTCACTCCCACTTTCCACAGGTACCTACGATCTGGTCAAACGAGTCTTGTGGCTTCTCCCTTTCCTCCTGTTTGTCAATAGCCACCTTCATACCTTAGAAACACCACAGAGACAGGAAAGAAAATTTCTGAAACTGAGTGGTTTGATTTACTTTTGTTAGAGTCTCTGGTTGAGAAGAAGATTAAAATGAAAATTAAAACCAAAGGCCAAAATGAAATTTCTGTTGTGAGTGTCAGTAGATTTAATTCATTTATGCTGTCTTAGTTTGGGCTACTCTAATGAATTACCATGGACTGCTGAAACAACAAATATTTATTTCTCACAGTTTTGGAAGCTGGAAGTCAAAGATCAAGGTGCCAGCATATCCAGTGTCTGGTGAGAACCTTTATCCTGGGTTGCAGATGACTGTCCTCTTGCTGTGCATTCACATGTGGAGAGAGAGGAAGTAAGCTCTTGTGTCTCTTCTTTAAAAATATGTGTGTGTGTGTGTGTGTGTATACATATATATATATATATATATATATATATAATTTATTTATTTGAGAGACAGAAAGTGCACACAAGCAGGGGGAGTGGCAGAGGGAGAGGGAGAAGCAGACACCCCAGTGAGCAGAGAGCCCAACGAGGGGCTCCATCCCAGGACCCTAGGATCATGCCCTGAGCCAAAGGCAGCCACTTAACTGACTGAGCCACCCAGGGCACTAATGTCATCCATGATGGCTCACCTTCATGGCTTAATTATCTCCCCAAAGCCGCAATTCCTAATAAAATCACATTAGGGTTAAGATTTTAGCCTATGAACTTTTGGGGAGACACAACATTCAGTCTGTAACAGTGGCTTCTATCACTCCCAGGGCTCTGAAAAATAGAGGCTTTGCACTAAGTAGGCACGTGGTAACCACATACTAAACTGTTTTTGTTAAAATGCACTCTATATTTTCATTTTCTTAATTTTGTAAGTCTGCTGGATATAGGCAGAATTAAACATGTATAAGTCATTTTTCCTCTTCCCCACCCCTGCTCTGTCTCCTGAAATATTTCCAGTTTCTTTGTTGGGTAGAACCAGAATCTTCCTTTTAGTTTTTAATAACTCTGTAAACCCTCAGTCCTATCCACTCTGCTTTGTCTTGTTGCTTTCTAGTTTGGGCCAGCGGAGAGACCCAACCGGATGTGCCACTGTGGAGTGGGATCTAGAGAGAAAATTCTGACAAGCAGAGTTGTTTTATTTGATAAGTTTTCTCATTTGAAGTCCTCTCTGTGCCTTACCAGGACAGGTGGCAGAGAAGCTTTTTAGTTCTTTTCTCTTCTAGGGAACCTTGTTCATTTGGAGCAAAAGCTTCCTTTTTTATCTTTTGCCATATTGTTCAAAGCTTTAAAAAAAAAAAAAAAACAGCACAGAGAAAATCAGTTTGCATCCAGAGATGGCTCCTTTTGGAAGCCCTGGACTGCAGAGAGGTATCAGGGGACAGGAGGTCACCTTTCTTTGAGGTCAGACAGCTGTCCCTTTGTCATACTGATAACTTCTGACTGGGAGGAACATCTGAAGAACATATTCCAAACATGAAAGTTGAGGCAGCTCTTTACCCTGCCACTTCCCACGCTGGTCTCTACAGGAGTCGCTCCAAACAAACCTCCTGTCACAGGAGTGGCAGTTCTGCTCCTCCTGTCTCATTCTGCTCAGTAGCCTTTGCAAGGAGCACATTCATCCCACGACCCCTCACACCCACTTCTGTAGGTGTTTTGAAGTTTATACTCTAGAGATGAAAGAAAAGTCTAACATCTCAATGACAACATTTAAATGTATTTTGGCCCCTGCAGAAATGAATAAATCATCAGAGCCACTTTGAAATTGGGAGCTGAAGGGGAGCGTAGACCACATGAAATTTGGGGGCCTCACTGGGAACCCTCAGTGAAGTTCTGAGTGAAGCTTTAGGAGGGTACTTCATGTAGCCATGCCATGGTCCTGCCTATGACCTTGAAAGGGCATAGTATCACCATTTCCACTAGTCAAAAGGCCCAGAGATAAATCTCTCTGAGAGAAGGAAAAAATAATTTATGAAACCAATATTTAAATAATAATGACAGCTGGAACACCTGGGTGGCTCAGTGGTTGAGCATCTGCCTTTGGCTCAGGGCATGATCCTAGGGTACTGGGATGGAGTCCCACATCGGGCTCCCTGCAGGGAGCCTGCTTTTCCTTCTGCCTGTGTCTCCACCTCTCTCTCTGTCTTTCACAAATAAATAAAATCTTAAAAAAAAAAATGACAGCCAATTTTATTGAACATTTACTCTGTACCAGGTACTATATTTAGTGCTTTTATAAGCATTATCTCATTTAATCCCCCCACCAAACCCTACAATTTATTCACTTACAGATGAAGAAACAAATATGGTAATCCAGAAGAATCCATGTCCATGTGCTGTTTGTAATGGCCATAGACTAGAGGCATTCTGACTCTCCATTAACAGAGAAATAATTAAATATGCGTTTTAGTAAAAAAGCAGTTCACAGTATCATACTGATTTTTAAAACCACCCTTTTTAGCCAGAAGGAAAGAAGAAAGAAAAGAATCAAAAGAAATCTGGATATGATTAAAATTGAACACATGGTCGGAACTAGGAAGCCTACTGCCTCTCAAGGAAAACTCTTACCCTGTTCTAGACTAGTTTCTTGGTATTTTAGAAGCTTTATGTTCATGTTTTACTGTACTGACAAGCACAGCACCCTCTTGGAATGCTGATGGGATATCTAGTGAGGTGAGTATGTAGGCTGACAATATAATTGATCACCAAATCAGGACCCTTTTGAGAGTAAAAGGGGGTATTTTGGGTAATTGCTCTGAGCAACAGGCATAAGCCAGCAGCATGCCGAGCAGACCAGAGCACACGGTTACCTGTACACAGGTTAACCTACAGAGACCAAGCTCCAGCCAAACCCACGTGTGGCTGTAACTGGTTCCAGGTTCCGCCTTCCCTGGCTCTAGTGCTCCAACTTGATCTAACATCCTATCACTTTATCACATTTTCAAGCATTATGTCTCTTTTCCCTCTCACCCACTCACTGACTTCAGTTACCTTACTGCCAGCAAACCCCCTGGGACTAATGGTTTCCACTCATGTCTCCAAAGGGAGATCATCCTCCAGGGACAACAAATGGAATCATGAACACCATCAGTGTGCACAGACTAAGGGCAGGGCAGAGCAAAGCAGGTGCCTGGGATCCATGAGGGAAGGGGTCCAGCTCACAATCTCCTCAGGACCAGATAGTCCTAAGCTCCAAGGGACTGAACAGAAGATAAAAACAGATGGAGGAAATCCAGAGAGTCAAATGCCAAACTTGGTTCTGCTCAAACTGTCTCAGTCATTTGTCAGGAAGAAAGCACAGAGCCTTGACCTGAAAATAAAGCAGATTTTCATTTTATCTTTTGCAAAATAAAATAGAATGCAGATGGGAGATTTAACCTCTCCTCTCTTTGCTCACTCACCACTGCCCCATACCCATTAGTTACCAGATAATACCACATAAAGTACAGCCCAGGAAAGGCCAGACCCATCAATCCAACAACATGTATTTATATCTATTTTATGAGGTTCTAAGGAATCCTATTTTCATGGAGTAGAAAATGTCATTTAAAAATATTGTGCAGGGATGCCTAGGAGGCTCGGTCAGTTAAGTGTCTGACTCTGGATCTCAGCTCAGGTTTCAATCTCAGGATCATGAGTTCAAAGTCCATGTTGGGCTCCCCACTGGGTGTGTAGTCTATTTAAAATATATATAATAAAATATATATTAAAAATGTATTTTAATAAATATAAGTAAATATTTATATAAATACATATATGTATATCTAGCAAATGATTTGTTAAATCCTCTTCCTCTCATCTTTCAATCGTTAGCTCTTGTGCTTTGAGTTGCTTGGGTGAGTTGAAACAAAAGCTAAATGTTTTGTCTGAAACAGGGGGACACCACAGGAGCTCTGCCTTATTCAGGAGGTGTCACCTAAATCAAGAAGAAAGTCAAATCATGTCCATGGAAAATATCAGCTTCCGGTGGAAAATGCCCCACCAGCAGCTGTAAGCAGCTATTTGCCCTGAGTTCCCATCTGGTTGAGGTAGGTAGTTGGGGAGTCCTCAGAAGGACCCCAAGAATGTGGCCATTGAACCCAAAGTCCCTTGCTCTGTAGTTATACTCCCACTGTAAGCCTGAGATTGGATGTAGTGCAAAGGGATTTGAGGAAAGTCTCGTTTCACCCCGTGGTGAGAGACAGAGGAAATTAAGTGGATAGACAGAGTGACCAGTGCTCTCCCTTCCCACGCACCAACCCCCTGTGCTTTATGAATAATCATTGACACAAATGGCTGAGCTGTCTTCCGTACCTTTAGTCATAACTGGGTACAGAGGAAGATTCACAGAGACATCTGTGAATGTCACAGAGACACAGGTCATGGATAGAACTGGATTAAAATTAAAATAAAATTCACTTGTCAATATTTTAATCTGGATGATCCCATCAAACACTAAGGTCAACTTATTGGTAGTTAATTGTAGTAAATTAACTAGGAGACAATTTGTCATTTGTCGATGTGCAAATTATTCAGCATTGGAAGAAAAGAAAATTGACATTTGGTGAGTATTTACCACATGACAAGCCCTGTATTGGGCAACTCTACATTCAGATGCCATTTAATTTCAGAATAAGACTCTGGTCAGCAGTATTAATGCCCAGGGCACCTGGGTGGTTCAGTAGTTGAATGTCTGCCTTTGGCTCAGGCTGTCTTGGGATGAAGTCCCACATCGAGCCATCCATGGGGAGCATACTTCTCCCTCTGCCTGTTTTTGGCTCTCTCTGTGTGTCTCTCATGGATAAATAAATAAAATCTAAAAAAAACAAAAAGCAGTATTAAATCCATTTTACAGACAGCCATGACTCAGACGTGTTAAGTAACTCACTCAAGTTCCTACACGGTGGGTACAGAATGCAAGGGCCAGGCTCAAGCCTAAATCTATTTGGGGCTACAGCCCACCCTCTTTACAACGTTCCAAAAAAAGCCAGAAGCTTTTAAATATAATAACTAACTACACACAGGGTTTATAGTTTGTTGATTGTTGTACATCAACAATCACATACATATTATGAGGTTATAATTTACTTACTCTTCTTTTTAGATGTGTAAGAAGAAAATTGGTATTCTTAGGCAATTAGACAAACATCTTTTGTCAGCTTTCAACTGTTGAGTAGCAAGGAGAAAAAAAAAAAATAAAACCTAAAAGTCCAATCTGGTTTAAACCTTGGCACAATGCAACTATTTAGAATCTCTTTGTTTAATGTTCCACCTTTCTAGATAAAGGTACTTGGTGATTCCTCTGTCTTCCACCTCACTTCCTGGCTCCTCTGCAAGATAGCATCTGAATACATGAATATATATAGTGTTGAGCTGTCATCATAAAACTTTGCAGTCTCGTGGTAGGTGGAGTCAGGAGTCTCAAGCATGACGTCCCCTAGCTCCCTGGTCTGCAGGACCTTACATTTATCCACCTAGTTGCTGTTGCCTGACTAAGGTCTGCTGTTCCTACTGTTTGCAGCTTGACCCCTATTTCTCTTCAAGCTTGGCAAACCCCAGTTGTGCCTCTTGGCTATCTAGCAGCTCATCTCCACTCTTGCAGGTGGTTTGCTAGAGATCCCGAGGTGATCTTCCTACAAATCTCATTTGGGTTCCAGACCAGTGCTGCCTTGAGCTAAAAGGTGATTTTTCTTCTCTGCCCATCCCGCCTCCCAGACTTCGACACCAACACACACAGACATAGACATGCCAGGGACCTCACTGAGCCCTCTGGCAAGCTTCCAGCCAGGCCTTAGCATCGTCAATATTCCTCCTGGGTACATAGGCACCCCCAGATACTTCAGAGTATCATAGAATCTGGGTGAGACCCCTGAAGGACTGAATCCAGGCCCTCCTTCTATGTCCGGGAGTGGCAGACGACCTTGAAAATGGTGATGTCTGGGTTGAAAGATTACTAGAAGGGGAGACACCAGATTTTGTCTGGATGATAGGTTAACAAGTGTCCTTCTTAGGGCCTCAGGTTCCATTGTCACCCCTCACTTGAAATGTCTTTTCCCACTAAGCACTTGGCATTACCAGCTCAGTATCTTGGCCCTCAAAACCATTGCCCTGTTTCCTCTGCATTCAGCCATTTTGCCTCATTCCCCAAAGCTCCTATTCATGTAAGAATGTTGTACATGCCAGATTTCATTAGTTTGGGGAATTCATTCATTTAACAATTATTTATTGAGTACCTACTATCCCTGTTTGGGCTCCAGGGATTCAATGGCAAACAAAAGAGACAAAAATCTTTGCCCAGGCAGAACCTACATTCCAGGGAAAACACTCAGACAACAGGTACAATAAATAAGACACTATAGAGTGTATCTGGTAACAATAAGTGTGCAGAGAAAAATAAAGCAGAGAAAAGGGAAGCAGAGTGCTAGGAGGAAAGTCGATTTTTAAAATATCTAACCCAAGCAGGCTTCAGTGAGGAGCCTTTATATTGAGTAGAGGAGGTGCTGGAGAGGGCCATGCCCATATCTGGGGAAGGATGTCCCAGGCAGAGGGAGCAGCAAATGCACAGCCCTTGATGGAGGAACAGGCTGAGGCCAGTGTGACTACAATGGGAATAAATGAGGGAAGAGCCAAAATGTGATCAGAGGGGTTGGATGTGGGTTGGGCAGGCCAGTAGGTCATTGTGATGGTTGACTTTTACTCAGAATGAGTTGGGAAGCTATGCAGGCTTTGGAGTAGAGCAGTCCTAGAACCTGACTTGCTTTAGAAGGATTATCTGTCTGGCTCCTCGGGTGGGAGGAGACTGAGAGGGGCAAAGGTAGAATCTGGATGATGAATTTGGAAGCTATTACAACTATACAGGTTAGAGCTGGTGACTGGAACCACTGTCCTGCAGTGTGGTGGTAAGGAGCATACATAGATTATGGATATATAGTGAAGGTCTGCCAACAGGCTTTGCAGATGAATCAAATGTAGATGTAAAAGAATGAGAGGAAGCAAGGATAAAACCAAGGTTTTGGGGTGCCTGGATGGCTCAGTCAGTCAGGTTTCTGACTCTTGATTTCAGCTCAGGTCACGGTCTCAGGGTCGTGAGACTGAGCCCCACATCGGGCTCCACACTGAGCGTGGAGTCTGCTTGGGATTCCCTCTCTCCCTCTCCATATGCCCCTCCCCCTGCTCTCTCTTTCTCTCTCTCTCTCTCAAATACATAAATAAAATCTGTATTAAAAACAAGAAAAAGCAAGGTTTTTGTCCTATGCCATTAGAAAGATGGGTTTGTCATTTGCTGGGGTCAGGGAGAAGAGTCATAATAACACAGCTCAGAAAAGGAAATCAAGTTGAATGTTAAGCATAAGAATTTCTCCTTGGTTGCATCCCTCCAGAGTCTCCATCTCTGGCCTTGCTGTTGGGCTCCTCTCTCCATCTTTTCCTCCACCAGGTTCCAACTACATACCATGAGTGGCTGAACTTGAAACTCCAAAATTCCTGTTTTTTTTATTATGTGCCAATGAACAATTTAGTTCTTTTCATGTGACAAACTAAAAACTAAGTTCTCAGACAAATTGATTTTAAGATACGTTGGAGTTTTATTTCAAGCTTACTGCAAGCCAAAACAAAGATTTCTTTCTTGGGAGAAACATTGATGGAAAAGAAGAAATAGATAAGGAAAAAGAGAGTGCAATGGAGGAAGAAGGAGAAGTTACAAGAAAGAAGCCAGGAGGGAGGCAAATAAATAAAAGCCTAGTTGAAGACGGTTCCACATGCTCTGTCAGAAGGTGAATGCTAATCAACTTTCTAGAAAAGGTCCTCATTTTGGTAACATCTGTCCAGCATTTGATTAGGAATCCTAATTACTTCCTATAAGAGGCTCAGTACCTCTTAAATTAAGTAAGAGCGGTTCTGTCTCTGGCCAGATTTGGGACCATACTCTCTCTCACTTGTTTCCCTTCTCTTTATACACAATCAAGAAACCCCATCAAGTTTTTAAATTAAAAAATAGAAAGTAGGGGCACCTGGGTAGTTCAGTCAGTTAAGCATCGGACTGTTGATTTCAGCTCAGGTCATGATCTCAGGGTCGTGAGATCAAGCCCTGCATTGAACTTCATGCTGGGCATGGAGCATGCTTATGATTCTCCCTCTCTTTCTGTCCCTCCCTCCACTCATGCACTCATGTGCTCATGTGCTCTCTCTCTCTCTCTCAAAAAAAAAAAAAAGGGGGCAATAGGAATTTAGGAAATACCTAAGAGAGGTATGAGTGCTACCCCTTCACTACAATGCACAGAATGACAATCATTGTTTTTAAAGATTTTATTTATTTATTTGACAGAGAGAGAGAGAGAGAGACAGAGAGACAGAGAAAGAGTGTAAAAGCAAGGGGAGCAACAGGCAGAAGGAGAGGGAGAAACAGACTCCATGCTGAGCACAGAGCCTGGTATGGGGCTCAATCCCAGGACCCTCGGATCATGACCTGAGCTAAAGACTCAACCAACAGAGCCACCCAGGTGCCAATAATTTCTATGTGTCTAGCTATGATTTCATTCTCTTATGTTATACCCTAAAGTATGGGTTTTCACTGACATTATATTAGGGCATGACTTCTATATATCTGCCATAATTGGCATTGCTGACCCCCCAACCTGCCTTTTTGTGAAAAGGGCTCCACTGGCGGTAGGCTCTAGACTAGGAGTTTAGCCAGGAAAGCAATGAAAGAACTGACAGCTTGGCAAATCAATCCTGTTGTCATTGTTTTATTTAAACCTTCTATTAAAGAGAGTTTCTAACATATGCAAAAAGTAGGCAGAGTGTGATGACCTTTTATATACCTATCCCCTAGCTTCAGTAACTGCCAACTCAGGCTGATCATATTTCATCTATTCCCCACCCACTTCTCTTCCTCTTGTATTATTTTGAAGCAAATCTTAGACATATATTTCATCTGCAAACTTTTCACTGTGTATTTCTAAACCACAAAGTTGATTTTATATAAACTCATTACCATTGTTGCAATTTAAAAATTAATAATCCCTTAATATCATTACATTTTCCAGTAAGAGTTGAAATTTTCAACTGCTTTATGAATGTCAATATTTTATTTTGTGGTATGTTTGAATCAGGATGCAAATAAGATCTACATGTTGTAATTGATTGGTAAGTCTTTTCAGTGTTTTTTTATAGGTTCCCTCTTTCCTCTATCCCTCCCCCTTCCATCCCTGCAATGTGCTTATTGAAGAAACCATTTGGAATCTTGTAGAATTTCCCATGGTTTGGATATTACTACTTCTTCAGGGTATAGTTTACTATACAATTTATAAGATACTTCTTATAAATTGGTAGGTAGATCTAGACACTGCTAGCTTGTTTTCAAATTACATTTGTAGCTTACATTAGTGTTATTTTTGTTATGAAATCTTATTGTTTCTCCAAAGTGTTGCATTTGTCTAACTTTTTTGTTTTTCAAGGCTTACAATACCCTTTTAAGGTAAGAAATAGTTTTATTCCAAAAGGGCTAACCACCAGAAATCAAATTTTAAGGAAAAAAAATCATTACTTTAGAAGAAAAAACAGATGATAATGCTTTGGCACAGAAATTATATTTACATTGAGAATAAAAATTGTCCCAAACCTGGTCTAGGGCAGAACTTTTTTGGATGGTAAAATTCACAACCTCCTTTGGGATGTAATTGGCGTTGCTGTTAAAATGCTTGAGCAATTTTCTGATAGACCTAAATAAGATTAAGGACTTCTGGGAAGCCAGGGTTACCCACCCAGCTGACTGGCCAGCCTAATAATCTTTAACCAGACATATTTTTTCTTGTACCCAGTTTAACAATGATTAACCATTCACTTTTCTTATAAAATCCCTAAAGAGAATCTTGAATTGGCACACTTAAAGGTTTCATCCCTTGTGACTAGTCTGAAACAAAGTTTTGGCCCAGACTCATAATCCATTTGCCTAAGAAGGTGTTTTAACAACATTCAGGAGGAAATACAGCAATTTTTTTTTTTACTACTTTTTGTGGGTAAGAAATTTCATCGAAAGGTACTAAATGTATACACAAGAGTCTTAAATATATGGAAAATTGGTTTCTTCGAAAGCTCTGGGCACTTTGACTAATGGAGAGAAATTTCTCCTTTGGATAACATAATTCAAACTTAGCTACTGTCACGAAGTAAAAGATCTTCCTTCAGATTCCCTCTTTGAGCAAGTGGTGCCTTGAACATAGGATCCAAGTGCCCTGAGAAAACAACATCTCTTGTTGGTGGAAACTGGTTTAACATCATGATTTAATTATTATATCAAATGCATCATTGATAATCTATGGACTTTAATAAATCTAACAGGTAAAGGGTGAGTTGGTAAGAAATGAACTTCACTTCTGAATTTTAAAAATACATTTAATCCAATGGGAAGTAAAAACGAATGCTTGGATGAAATAATAACTTGATCATAAATAAATAAAAATTGAATGAAATATGAAAATAGGTTGTATATTTTATGTATTGTATATAACACGTATTTCAGAAAATTATTTTTTTCACATCTATACAAGAACTCTGTTGACATATGAAAACTCTTAGTTACCACGGAAAGATATATGAGCTTTCAAATGTGCATAATACAATGGAGTTAAGCCCATACTCCTATGCCTTTCAGGATGTTAGATTGTGCCAAATGGCTCAAGATGGCTCTAAATTAGACCTGCAAACCTCAAGGTTTGAGCAAGGCCACCAAGAGCAGGTTGGGCTTCAACCTATCCAAGGGCTGATGAGCTAGAGGTCTTCACAGAGAATTTATGTTCATATGCCAAATAGCAAGCCAATTCTGAGAGCCAGCCCAAGTAACTTATTTATATTGGCTTACCTGCTTTCATCAGCACGGAGTCCACACCAAAAGAGAACGGACTCTTGTATTAAGGAAATTAACTTTAGGGGCAATAACTACTTCACAGAATTTTTAGAGGGATTAAAAAAGCATAGATGTATATAAAATACTTAGCATAATGTTCAGCAGACACAGGAGGTACTTAATATTTATTATTTTAATACATTAAATTGTTAATAAATGTATTAAATTATTAATTAATATACTAAATTAATAATACTTATTAGCTCCTTCTCTCTCCCAAAGTTGAAAGATCCACATATGCTCAGCATCAGGGATAGTCAATGAGGAAAACATGATGCAATCAAAGTAATTATGTCTGCATAGTGTTTTATAATCTCCAAAAAGCTTTAACATATACTATTCCACTTGGACCTCAACAACAACCACTCAAAATGCTCTGTGGGACAGGAGTAAATATATCCAGTTTATGGTCCCTGGGAATCTGGTAAAGAAGGACATGATATTGCAGCCACACCCCTAGAGGAGATCTGACCTTTGTTGGTTCTGACTCTCAGGTATGTGACACCCACAGTCCATCACCCCTCGCCCCCGACACACACACCTCTCACAGTCACAAGATTCCAATTTGGTTGAACAATGAAGGGATTTCTGGAACACCAGACTTCCAGTGCTAAAACTGGTAAAGTCTCGAGCAAACCAAGTGAGTTGGTTAAGTCTAAGAGAAATGAACACAAAACCCCACAGACCAAGAGTACAAAAAACATTAGTTGTCAGAGCCATAGAAAACATGCTGCTTAGCACATGCTATAGTCCCCAGGATTTCATGGTGCAAGAACTTCACATGTTGCTCAGTCTGGGAAGACAGGTTCTCAAAGCTCTCAGGATGCGAGCAGGTTACAAAGCATTTCTCAGCAGAACCCCTGCCTAGGCATCAGCACTGGTGCTAATCTTCCCTCCATGGCTTAATCAGACTCTCCCTGAAGTTTGTAGGTATGTCCCCATATGCACTGGGTGGCCACACCCACCTCAGGTTTCCCCCAGATGCAGATGTCTACAGGAGGGCCAAGCAGCCCTGCTATAGCTCCTTTACAACTGTGGCGAGAGACTGTAGCACAATGGAAAGTAGAGGGCACCATCTCCAAGCCTCTCCTTTAGAAAAGTATAAACACTCCCTACTCCCTGTTGAGACAGAATTTAAGTATTTTATGCACCAAAAAATAGTGATATCCTTTGCTTTCAATATTGTTCCCCACGCTTGCTTTAGTTTCAGAGCCTATATCTAGAGCTCAATAGCACATTTCTCTAGCCCTTTAGGATCTGGTGTGTATGAGTTCACTGAATTATCTCCAGAAGAAATGCTGAATCATAAAGCTGTGCCAGCTCAGAAGAGGCTATTATCTAGGGGGGTCTCCTGCCACTCAATTCAGCAATCTCTCAGTTTCCATCCAGAGAATCTGTTTCTCTCTCTGAAGATCAAGGCTCTGCTTTTTCATATTCTCCACAAGTGTGTGTGTGTGTGTGTGTGTGTGTGTGTGTGTGTGTGTTAAGGTGAGAGAAAAGGGAGAAAACCCTCTATGGCTTCCAATATTTATCAGACCTGTTGCATAAGGAAGGTTAATCTCTAGACAAAAAGAAAGGAATTTGGTTTGTTGTTTGACATCCATCACTGAAAGGAAAGGGGCATCAAAGAAAACTGTAGTTTTGTCACCAATGCAGCTACCATGGGAGTGACTTCCACATGATCAAGATGCTGGGGGCTGAAGGACTAAGAGACAAATCTCCAAGCCAGAGATCCAGGGAGACCATAAGGCTGTAGGGAATCTTCTAGTTATCATATTATTGGACTATTTTAGAAAAAAAAAAATGTGTTCATGGAAAAACATGGCTACATAAGCTTCTAAGAGATTTTAAAGACATGTTCCACTCTGCATCAAAACTCTCTTATTGTGTAAAGAGGCAACTTCAGTTGAGGATCAATTAGTAGATGTGCCAGATATCTTCAGCATCAGCCCCGCATGCTCTTTTCAACCTCCCCAACTTGCTCTGTCCCAAGAGAGGCTGACCTGTACTTTGCATCATCTCTGCTCCCATCCCCTCTACTTTCTGTTTAGATTCGGTTAATGGGAGGCACCAGCAAGAGGTAGATGGGAGACGTGAGGATGGGAAGAAAAGGAAGCAGGGTGAGGTCAGAGGTCCTTCTTTGCATGACCAAGGCTTGGCATTAGCACCTTCCCTCTGGAAAAGGTCATAGCCCACACTATACTACAGCTATGGCTCTCAGGGTTCTAGTAGCTTTTCCCTCCTTTATCCCTTTAAGCCAATGGCTGATGAAGATTGCCACTGTTCCTAGCCCTGGGGATACATCACTATCCTTTGTTGGTTTCCCTTGAAACTGTCTACACTCTTATAAATAGCCTCTTTGTTAAACTCCCTGAATAAGGCCCTATTAAGTGTGCCTTCTGGGTCTTGTTGAGATCTTGACTGATACCTTCAGCATATCAAGGATCTACATGGGACAATGCAGCAAAGTACAAAGGTCAATGGTGAACAAATGAGAAACAACACAGAAATAAGCTAGGACTACCTTCCTCCTCTTTCCCACTTTCACCTATCAGCCAAGGAATGCATGCATACATTGAAGGGAGAGTCTGATCATAAACAAGAGCTGTAAGGGATCCTTCCGAGATTTTGTCTCAGATCCTAAGTTCCTGGCCTTAATAATCTCTGGGTAAAATGAGATGTTCTTCATGTTTATCAGAGTACAGTGAAATGGTTTTTCATAAGTCATCATTTTGCTGACCCTAAAAAGCTGGTTAACGCTCCCTTTTTCCAACAGAGGAGTGCATCTGAGTTTCTCTTATTATCCTAACCAACACTGAGCCAGAAAAACTGAGAAGGTTGAACCACTTGGAAAAAATTGAGATGTTCAGCATCTAAAGAGAGTCAGAGTTCCACACAGGAGGTCATCATGGCCAGATGATGATTGTTTTATGAAAGGAGATGTGAGTCCTGAAACAAATCAGGCCAAAGGAGAAGCGACAAGGAAGACACAGTGGACTCCTGACACCTAGGGAGCAGGTGTCTATGGCAGGTAGGCCCAGTGCAGATAGCTGAGTAGAGATCTTCGCTAGAGGCAATTGATAGGGTCAGTGTAGGCACATGGTCAATAAGAAAGGCCAGCAGATGATGTCATTTTTCCACAGGGTACCCAGTCCCTGGAAAACAAGAGAAAAATAACTAAAACTCATCCTAGTAGAACCAACAAGAAGAATCACTCAGAGATGGCATGGGGGTCCTCATTGATCCCATTAAGGTCCATATTATATCCCTCTTCTTGAACAAGAAAAACTCATCAGTGCAGGTTAGGAGCTCAAGGGCCAGAACTAGAGGAACAGAAACAAGGTAAACATTGCAACCAAATTGATGTGTCATGAATAAAGTTGGCATTGAAAAGTATTTTACTGTATCTAGATTAAAAAGCCATACAAGAGTTCTTCAGGCAACACTTCCACAAAAAGGAATAGTGTTGAAGTAAAACTATTTTACTTCAACATCTTATTTTCAGCATCTGTTGAAATAAAACTACATAAAGCCCAACATTTCTCCAAATATGACATATCAAAGAGCAAAAGAAAGGAATGAATCCCTGTTAGAAACTTGACTGGGCATTTTCCATGCAACCTACATCCTATGTCAAATAGCTCTTCCTTTGTCCCCTTCCAAATTATATATTGACTTTGTATTAACAGAAAAACAATAGTACTTTTATTGGTGGAAAAACCTATCTTTTCTCATATTACATAAAAGATCCTCTTTCCTGGAATTCTTAAACATATATATGTTAGATAGATATTATATATAATAATGTTTGATAATATTATATATATATAATATTGTGTATATATAATTTATACATGTATATGTTTATGTATATCATATAAATCAATGTATAGTATCTATATAGTATCTACATATTTAAACACACATTTATAACAGATAAAATGAATGTCCATGTAGCTATGTATCTATAGATATCCATCCTTTTTATTCATCCATTCATTGAAGAGTAACTGGTTGTCAAGTTCAAGGCCCTGTGTTTGATGATGGAAATGCAGGAGGTGCATAAGATGTCTTCTCTATCACAATTTAGTGGGAGAAACTGACTAATACTACATACCAAATTAAAATATAATATGACAAATACTACCAGAGAAAAATATGATTAATAATTAGGTACCCAGTGTCCATGTAGTACCTTATATGTATAATTATTAAAATCCATAATACATTAGTCTGTCTGGAATTGTTACATGTGTCCCATAATCTCTCTCCTAGGATGTCAAAGAAGGAGCTGTGGAACATTTTTATCTGGACCACAATACCTATCACAGTGCCCAGCATGTGTTTAGTGTTTTAATGAGGATTAGATAGATAATGCCATGAAAGTTCTCTGAAAGATATAAAATGTGACACACATACAGACAGCTGTAATTGTTTATTCGGTGGAGTTAAAAATAGATAAACCCATTTAACATAACCCCATTAAAAGATAAAAGAGTGTCACTATTTTTTTTTTAATAATAAGAGCATCGAGAAGAAGGTAGATAATATATTAACATGTCCAAACAAGATGAATAGAAATGGACCAAACTCTACTGGAGACCTGATGGTCAGTTTCTAAATGATTACTTCCTTTGAAATCCATCCTCATTCTCTGGAAAATTGTGAAGTTTTCCTAATTGTGAATTTTTCCTAATAATTGTGTTGTTATTTGAAAAATTAAAGACATCACTACATTACAGCTTGTTTAATATTGTGGGAATAAATGATAATACAGGTTTTGCTGAGAGTTTCCATTTGTTGAACACAGCAAGTAAGTTGGTGGCAGCTGAGCTCTGTCAATGAGAAATCAATTTGGGTTAGACTGATATGAAAATTAAACCACTGTAGTGTATCAGAATGTGGTGAAGTGCCCTTAAATCTTAGCCATAGTGATTTATTGAAAAGAAGGAAGTGACATATTGGAAAGGAGAAAGTAAGGAAGAAGACAGTAGCAAGAGGAATTAATGACGATGAAAGATGGAAGAAACGATCATGAAACCAGCCAGTTCCTTCCTTCCATTTTTGCACCTGTGTTTTATTGCACTTAAAGAGAGAGCACAAAAGTCAGGTTTTATTGTCTTATTTTTTCTCTTTTTTAAGCAGAGGGAAAAAAAACAAGGGAAAGAGTGATGGTAAGATAAAAATAAGAAGGGAGAGTTGTGAGTAAAAATAAAAGAATTAGTGAAGAGCAAAGGAAAGACAAAGAAACTTGGGAACTTAAAAAAAGAAAGAGAAACAAAAAAAAAATAAGAGAGAAACATGAGAAAATTGACCAATTTGGAACTGGTTCTTTTGTTTATTTTTGCCCAAAATCATAGGACAAATATCTTGATAATGGTTTGATATTTTTGTTTTTCTTCCACTAAGTCACGCTCATCATCCTACTTCCTGTTTGAAAATGTTAAACACTAACTGCCATCATTCCCTCTTTCCTACTCTACCCTTTCATGTTCTCACAGTTTTCTTTAGGCAAGAATTACAAGATCCATATATTTTAAAGTTTGGAGCAACTGGGTTGGGATTATTTTTTACAGAACAAGAACAAGCAATTTTATGTGGGAAAGCAGATGATCAAAATTTAAGAATGTTCTAAACTGTTAGAGTCCAAGCCACTCTAAAATTTTAGAAATGGCTGACTTGTAGGTGTCACCCCTAAAACTGGAATAAATCTATCTGCAAGTTACAGAGTCTTTGTAAAAATGCAATGAGTTAATGTTTATAAAGTCCTTAGGGACCAGGTACATAGCAAGAGCTCAACAGTTGTATTTTGATTGAAGATCTGTGCTTGAACTACTTTAATAACTGAAGCATTAAAAACTTAAATTTTGTGGGGCATCTGGCTGGCTCAGTCATAGAACATGTGACTCTTGATCTCAGGGTCATGAGTTCAAGCCCCACGTTGAGTGTATTATAAATAAACTTTTCATTATAAATAAACTTTTTAAAAAACTTAAATTTTGTTTAATTTGGGGAAATACTTATTCTTTTTTACCTTCTTATTCTTCAAGACCTTCGAGATATAAAACAAAATAAAAAGAGATGTTCAATACAGTGCTGAGAACTTCCCTCCTAATGAAAACCTGATCCAAGATTTCTTCCTTTTTCAAAGGAAAATTTGTCCCTGTACTCTCTCCCAGCATCATGACCTTATAATCTTTCCTGTCAAGAAATGATCTCCAACTTTATACTTTACAACATTCATATAAACAGCACAAGACATGAAGCCATCTCTCCAACTTTCTCCTGTCCCTCAGCCTTTCTCTTTCAGATTTCCTATAAGCAGATAAAATGGAGATAGACTAGGTACATGCTTATACATCTTGGGGTCTTGCTAGTGAAGTATTGTAGAAATAAATTCATGATGGCAATTTCCTCAAAGGAAAGGGTCAAAAATGAACCACATAATTTAATTTTAAAAGTGACTTTAAGACAGGAAATCAGGAGTTGGTTTGTGGGTGATTCAGGGGAGGCTAAGGATCACAGTGAAGGCACAGGTCCTGTACCACCCCAAACTGAGTCAGGTCAAGCCTTGCAAAAGAAAGCTCATAAGCCCTTTGTAGAACAATATCTTACTTTTAGGCCTCTGCCTGTCAGTCCTCTGCTCTGGTTAATATCATCAAGGGAATCCTTGCCTGACAGAATGTAATTTAGGATCTATTAAATATGATTACTTGGCCTTGAAAATGATGGATATTGGACAGAATTATAGAATCACTTTACAAAAGAAAGGTCTCTTTTACATCCTTTCCTTTGGAGCCTAAAATGAAGCTTGGGGAAATCCCTCAGAGGGGTTGTGGCATTTATAGGTTAGGTTTATGAAAAAGAGAATTGATATTCATATTAAAAACTGTGAAAATTGAGCAAGGTGAAGATAGTGAGCATGCAGACAGCTGTGACGTGTGTCTGAAGGGTGAGTGGCATGTTGCCCAACTGATTTACTTGCTTTAATTATATTAGTAATGTGAAAGTCGACATGATTCGAAACAAGCTCTTTGGGTTTTTCATTCAAATACTAGCCCCCCAGTGACCACTTTTTATGGTCCTCCCAATTTCCAATTACTTAAAATGTTCATAGCTGAAATACTTCAGAGTTCATTACTGGGTTTGCTTTGGAGGTGGCCTAGGCCTGAGTTTTTTATTCAATTACATTTTGTTTCTGGTTATAAAAGTAATATATGGTCATTGAAAAAATTACAGAACATAAAAAACTACAAAGAAGAAATTAAAATTTCTAATAATTCTGTCACCCAGAGATTGCCATTAATATTTTCTATACACTCACTAGGATTTTCATATATATATAAAATATATATACATGTAACTTTTATTCCTTAATTGATATAATATCATCATACTGTTATCTAAAAAGTTTTTAACTTTATATTATAGCATGACCATACCCCAATATTTTAAGTCTTATTCTATAATGAGATATCTAGTGGTTATATGATATTCACTGGATGTATATACCATCAATTTTTAAACTGATCTGCAATTGTTGAGAATTTAGAAGAGGGATTTACATTTTTTACATATTATCAGATAACTCTGTACACCTCCCTTGTTCTTTTCTTAGGATACATTTCCAGCAGAGTCATTATGCCCAGAAGTTTGCAAAATACTAAACCTTTTTACATGTGGCAAATTTCTCCTATCACGCAAAGTCTGCATTACAGTATTTCTTCACTGCATATTCTCTCTTACCAAGACCAAAACAATGAAGGTAGTAAATAAAATTGAGGTTATCACCACTATATTTTGGTTGGCAATGAATTTTGTGTTAAGGATAGGTTGGAAGCAGCATTAGAATTTTAAAGTATCTTGGGATGCCCAGATGGCTCAGTGGTTGAGAGTCTGCCTTTGGTTCAGTGCATGATCCTGGGGTCCAGGATTGAGTCCCACAGTGGCCTCTTACAGGGGTCCTGCTTCTCCCTCTGCCTAGGTCTCTGCCTCTGTGTGTGAGTCTCTCATGAATAAATAAATAAAATCTTCTTATAATAATTAAGAAGAATTTTAAATTATCTTAAAAAACAAGGAAGCAGGAAGTGGGGAATGAAGAGTTATTGTTTGGGTATAGTTTCAATTTTGCAAAATAAAAGAGTTCTGGTAATGGATGGTGGTGATGGTTGCACAACAATATTAATGTACTTAATACCACTGAAATATACACTTAAAAATGGCAGAGATGGTAAATTTTACATTATTTGTATTTTACCACAAAAAAAAAATTGGGAAAAATGACCAAACAAGTGAAAAAGATCTCCATTACTTGTGTTGCAGAGGAGCACATTTCAAAAAAAGGAAATAGACTCTCCATATTTCATGACGTTTTCCTGATGTTATTGTGGTAGATGAAGCTATAATAGTAACTAACATTTATATGGCAGTTTACAGTTTACAAGTGCTTCTGTACACGTAGTTTCATTGACATACCAGCCTTGTGAAAGAGTTGATTATCATCACTCTGTATATGAAATCTGAGATAAAGGTCAAATAACTACCCAAGGTGATCTAGTTGGCAAAGAGCAGAAGCAAGACATCATCCCAGGCTCCCAACTCCTTGCCTAAACTGTCTCCTGTGAAATACACCACCAAGATGGTGGCAAGGCTACAGTATGTACTGGCAAAATTCTCAAGTTCTTTCATTTGACAAGTCAAATGTTTCATCTATAGACTGAAGAGGGCAAATAGTTAAATAGCATTTAAAATATTTAGCTTAGAAAATCTTTTGGTAACAGTTTTAGACAAATAGTTCAATAAAACAGTATCAGTGGCAAATATACCCTTGGTGTTTGAATTCTTTTTCATGTCTTTGGCACTTTCAGATATTGAGGTAATTTTTTAAACCTGCCCTCCATAACATATTTTTTCAACCTCAAGAGGAAAACATGCGAGGTGACCAGTTATCAGTGTGACCAGGCAAGGGTACAGGGAGAGAAACTGACCACACTTACAATAATTTAGAGTCAACAGTCTCTCTCTTCATTATCTCTTGTCCCAGTAAAATACAAAAAGAAAAGTTACATATTTCCAAATTAAATATTCACATAAACGTCAATTTTTTTAATGTAGATTTTCTCTTGTTCCCTAAGTTCTCTTTACCTATTAATGAGTGCAGGATCTGCTTAAAGATTAAAAAGTTGTTACTGGCTTTTTTATTCATTATCATCTTGAGGTTAGATAGATGATTTCTCCAACTTTTCAAGATCTCCTAGAGTTTTGTCTTTGATGATCCCTGAATAATTTAAGCTGGTTTTGGTAAACAGAAATCTGATCTGTGAGATTTGTTTTGCCTGTAAGCCCATTTATCTTTGGAATTAAAAGTATCAAGAGACATCATGAACATTTCTTATTCTCATATATTGATTAATCAAATCCATTTAATACACATTATTATGGACGGTTATGTGCCCAGTACTGCAAAACTAAATAAGACAAGGTCCCATGGAATTCCTCTTATATTAATAAATAGAAAAACTAACACATACTCAGTTTATTAAAGTGAAATAGAATAAGTGCAATAGTAGATGTATATGCACACACTTTGGGATCACAGAAGTATTATTTTTGCTCCTATGAGTAAAAGAAAGCTTCACAAAAGAAGAATCATCTGAGTTGGGAAAGAAAGGATGAACAATTTTTCATACGGAAAAGGATAGGGGGGGTTTATGCACATACATTACTTTGTCCCTTGTTTTATTAGATTTTTTTTCTTCAGTTAATAGTAAGAAGACACACAGTATCATATGCTCTCAGTATAACCATTAAAATCATCTTCAGACTTCATAGCCAGTTCACCAACCTTTTGTAAAATCCATATTCTCTTTAAATTTGCCAAGGTGGGTAGCTCTGGTGGCTCAGCGGTTTAGTGCCACCTTCGGCCCAGGGTGCAATCCTGGAGTCCCGGGATCGAGTCCCACGTCGGGCTCCCCGCATGGAGCCTGCTTCTCCCTCTGCCTGTGTCTCTGTGCCACTCTCTCTCTCATGAATAAGTAAATAAAATATTTTTAAAAAATTAAAAATAAAATGCCATTTAAAAATAAATAAATAAATTTGCCAAAGTATCATCTTCTACCTCACCTGCCTTTGAGAGGACATGTAACAATTCATTGTTGATCAATAAACATTAAACTTAATTATGATGCCCCTTGATTAATTTACCAGTACAGTGGTACTGGCAGTGTCAGCATGCCCAGCTTCAGAGGCCACAATTTATATAAATACTTCCCTGGGCACTCTTCTGCACATTTGTGAATTTAAGGCATTTATTGCCATCCATTTGTATATAATTCTATTTTAATACCGAATTTTCCTTTCAAGTTTAACTAGACTTACAGTAGAATTTTAAGAAAAAAAACTGCTTCCTAATATTTATGCTGGCCACTGCTCTACGTAATTTGGTTAAATAGAATTTCTTTCTAGAGTAGTAGTATTGATTTTCTAAGATGTCATATCATCACTTGTCTTAATTTCTTACTGGTATTAATATAATATGGATCACTGAACAATGTAAATCTCCATTGTATGCTTAATATCGATGGTTTCTGGTCAATTCATGTAAGCCAGATTTTTTTTCAGAAATCATACCAGCTTTGAGATTCCTGATCAACTGTGCTGCATATTCCTTTATAACCATTAATTGTATTTTGAAAAGGAATTTGATATATTTCTAATTTCTTTTTGGGGTGTGCCTGGGTGGCTCAGCAGTTGAGCTCATCTGCCTTTTTTTTTTTTTTTTTTTTTCATCTGCCTTTTAGCTCAGGGCATGATCCCAGGACCTGGGGAGACTGAGGCCCTGCAGGGAGCCTGCTTCTCCCTCTGCCTGTATCTCTGCCTCTCTCTCTCTGTGTCTCTCTCATGAATAAATAAATAAAATCTTTAAATAATAATAATAATTTATATTTTGATAGTAAATCAGGGCATAAATGGCCTGTTGTCTAGATTTTTGAATGGCATCTACTGCGCTCATTCTTTGTTAATAAATATTGTAGTTTTCTTAAACTATGCTTGGAGATTTTTACATATCTGAAACAAATGGGTAATGGTTCTTCTCTTCAGTCTTCATTTTTTCAGAGTTTTATGTTGATTTCCTCTATTCCATTGGATTCCTTTAACTTTGATATATCTGCCTAGCCAGAGCTCTGAACAATAGCATTTTCCCAGATTTAGATTCTGCCCATCAGAGGCTTTTGAAGGAAAGGAAATTCATTCACAACATGCACACAGTGCATATTGAACATTCAATATGCACTCATAAGGATTAGTTCTGCAGGACTTTCCAGCTCTGGGATTCTGTGTGTATAATAGCAGAGTGAAAACAACAGACTGTAGTTGTATGAATGTCATCTGTGTTATGTCAAAGAGAAAAACAACTTCATCCTGAATCAGATCAAATAGAACAGTCCAAAAAATTTTAAAAGAAGTGAAAACTTAGTCAATTAATTGAATTGAGAATTATAACTTTCAGTGTTTAGACATCACACATTGAAATGAAAGTTTCTAATATATATATATATGTATTTTAAATAAATTTATTTTTTATTGGTGTTCAATTTACCAACATACAGAATAACACCCAGTGCTCATCCCATCAAGTGCCCCCCTCAGTGCCCGTCACCCATTCACCACCACCCCCTGCCCTCCTCCCCTTCCACCACCCCTAGTTCGTTTCCCAGAGTTAGGAGTCTTTATGTTCTATCTCCCTTTCTGATATTTCGCACACATTTCTTCTCCCTTCCCTTATATTCCCCTACACTATTATTTATATTCCCCAAATGAATGAGAACATATAATGTTTGTCCTTCTCCGATTGACTTATTTCACTCAGCATAATACCCTCCAGTTCCATCCATGTTGAAGCAAATGGTGGGTATTTGTCGTTTCTAATGGCTGAGGAATATTCCATTGTATACATAAACCACATCTTCTTTATCCATTCATCTTTCGATGGGCACCGAGGCTCCTTCCACAGTTTGGCTATTGTGGACATTGCTGCTATAATCATCGGGGTGCAGGTGTCCCGGCGTTTCATTGCATCTGTATCTTTGGGGTAAATCCCCAACAGTGCAATTGCTGGGTGGTAGGGCAGGTCTATTTTTAACTCTTTGAGGAACCTCCACACAGTTTTCCAGAGTGGCTACACCAGTTCACATTCCCACCAACAGTGTAAGAGGGTTCCCCTTTCTCCACATCCTCTCCAACATTTGTGGTTTCCTGCCTTGTTAATGTTCCCCATTCTCACTGGTGTGAGGTGGTATCTCATTGTGATTTGGATTTGTATTTCCGTGATGGCAAGTGATGCAGAGCATTTTCTCATGTGCATGATGGCCATGTCTATGTCTTCCTCTGTGAGATTTCTGTTCATGTCTTTTGCCCATTTCATGACTGGATTGTTTGTTTCTTTGGTGTTGAGTTTAATAAGTTCTTTATAGATCTTGGAAACTAGCCCTTTATCTGATACGTCATTTGCAAATATCTTCTCTCATTCTGTAGGTTGTCTTTGAGTTTTGTTGACTGTATCCTTTGCTGTGCAAAAGCTTCTTATCTTGATGAAGTCCCAATACTTCATTTTTGCTTTTGTTTCTTTTGCCTTCGTGGATGTATCTTGCAAGAAGTGACTGTGGCCGAGATCAAAAAGGGTGTTGCCTGTGTTCTCCTCTAGGATTTTGATGGAATCTTGTCTCACATTTAGAACTTTCATCCATTTTGAGTTTATCTTTGTGTATGGTGAAAGAGAGTGGTCTAGTTTCATTCTTCTGCATGTGGATGTCCAATTTTCCCAGCACCATTTATTGAAGAGACTGTCTTTCTTCCAGTGGATAGTCTTTCCTCCTTTATCGAATATTAGTTGACCATAAAGTTCAGGGTCCACTTCTGGGTTCTCTATTCTGTTCCATTGATCTATGTGTCTGTTTTTGTGCCAGTACCACACTGTCTTGATGACCACAGCTTTGTAGTACAACCTGAAATCTGGCATTGTGATGCCCCCAGATACGGTTTTCTTTTGTAAAAGTCCCCTGGCTATTCGGGGTCTTTTCTGATTCCACACAAATCTTAAAATAATTTGTTCTAACTCTCTGAAGAAAGTCCATGGTATTTTGATAGGGATTGCATTAAATGTGTCAATTGCCCTGGGTAACATTGACATTCTCACAATATTAATTCTGCCAATCCATGAGCATGGAATATTTTTCCATCTCTTTGTGTCTTCCTCAATTACTTTCAGAAGTGTTCTATAGTTTTTAGGGTATAGATCCTTTACCTCTTTGGTTAGGTTTATTCCTAGGTATCTTGTGCTTTTGGGTGCAATTGTAAATGGGATTGACTCCTTAATTTCTCTTTCTTCAGTCTCATTGTTAGTGTATAGAAATGCCACTGATTTCCGGGCATTGATTTTGTATCCTGCCACGCTACCAAATTGCTGTATGAGTTCTAGCAATCTTGGGGTAGAGGCTTTGGGGTTTTCTATGTAGAGTATCATGTCATCGGCGAAGAGGGAGAGTTTGACTTCTTCTTTGCCAATTTGAATGCCTTTAATGTCTTTTTGTCGTCTGATTGCTGAGGCTAGGACTTCCAGTACTATGTTGAATAGCAGTGGTGAGAGTGGACATCCCTGTCTTGTTCCTGATCTTAGGGGAAAGGCTCCCAGTGCTTCTCCATTGAGAATGATATTTGCTGTGGGCTTTTCGTAGATGGCTTTTAAGATGCTGAGGAATGTTCCCTCTATCCCTACACTCTGAAGAGTTTTGATCAGGAATGGATGCTGTGTTTTTTCAAATGCTTTCTCTGCATCTAATGAGAGGATCACATGGTTCTTGGTTTTTCTCTTGCTGATATGATGAATCACATTGATTGTTTTACGAGTGTTGAACCAGCCTTGTGTCCTGGGGATAAATCCTACTTGGTCATGGTGAATAATTTTCTTAATGTACTGTTGGATCCTATTGGCTAGTATCTTGTTGAGAATTTTTGCATCCATGTTCATCAGGGATATTGGTCTGTAATTCTCCTTTTTGGTGGGGTCTTTGTCTGGTTTTGGAATTAAGGTGATGCTGGCCTCATAGAATGAATCTGGAAGTACTCCATCTCTTTCTATCTTTCCAAACAGATTTAGTAGAATAGGTATGGTTTCTTCTTTAAACGTTTGATAGAATTCCTCTGGAAAACCATCTGGCCCTGGACTTTTGTGTCTTGGGAGGTTTTTGATGACTGCTTCAATTTCCTCCCTGATTATTGTCCTGTTCAGGTTTTCTATTTCCTACTGTTCCAGTTTTGGTAGTTTGTGGCTTTCCAGGAATGCGTCCATTTCTTCTAGATTGCCTAATTTATTGGCGTATAGCTGTTCATAATATGTTTTTAAAATCGTTTGTATTTCCTTGGTGTTGGTAGTGATCTCTCCTTTCTCATTCATGATTTTATTAATTTGAGTCTTCTCTCTCTTCTTTGTAATAAGGCTGGCTAATGGTTTATCTATCTTATTAATTCTTTCAAAGAACCAACTCCTTGTTCTGTTGATCTGTTCCACAGTTCTTCTGGTCTCGATTTGGTTGAGTTCTGCTCGAATCTTTATTAACTCTCTTCTTCTGCAGGGTGTAGGATCTATTTGCTGTTTTTTCTCTAGCTCCTTTATGTGGAAGGTTAGCTTTTGTATTTGAGTTCTTTCCAGTTTTTTAATGGATGCTTGTATTGCGATGTATTTCCCCTTAGGACTGCTTTTGCTGCATCCCAAAGAGTTTGAACAGTTGTATCTTCATTCTCATTAGTATGTATGAATCTTTTTAATTATTCCTTAATTTCCTGGTTGACCCTTTCATCTTTTAGCAGGATGGTCATTAACCTCCACGTGTTTGAGGTCCTTCCAAACTTCTTGTTGTGATTTAGTTCTAATTTCAAGGCATTATGGTCTTAGAATATGCAGGGGATGATCCCAATCTTTTGGTATCGGTTCAGACCCGATTTATGACCCAGTATGTGGTCTATTCTGGAGAAAGTTCCATGTGCACTTGAGAAGAATGTGTATTCAGTTGAGTTTGGATGTAAAGTTCTGTAAATATCTGTGAAATCCATCTGGTCCAGTGTATCATTTAAAGCTCTCGTTTCTTTGGAGATGTTGTGCTTAGAAGACCTATCGAATATAGAAAGAGCTAGATTGAAGTCCCCGAGTATAAGTTTATTATTATCTAAGTATTTCTTCACTTTGGTTATTAATTTATTTAAATATTTGGCAGCTCCCACATTCGGGGCATATATATTGAGGATTGTTAAGTCCTCTTGTTGGATAGATCATTTAAGTATGAGATAGTGTCCCTCTTCATCTCTCACTACAATCTTCGGGGTAAATTTAGTTTATCTGATATAAGGATGGCTACCCCTGCTTTCTTTTGAGGACCATTCGAATGGTAAATGGTCCTCCAACCTTTTATTTTCAGGCTGTAGGTGTCCTTCTGTCTAATATGAGTCTCTTGTAGACAGCAAATAGATGGGTCCTGCTTTTTTATCCAGTCTGAAACCCTGCGCCTTTTGATGGGGTCATTAAGCACATTCACGTTCAGAGTTACTATTGAAAGGTATGAGTTTAGTGTCATCATGATATCTATTCAGTCCTTGTTTTTGTGGATTGTTCCACTGAACTTCTTCTTAAAAGGGAATTTTAAGAGTCCCCCTTAAAATTTCTTGCAGAGCTGGTTTGGAGGTCACATATTCTTCAGTTCCTGCCTGTCTTGGAAGCTCTTTATCTGTCCTTCCATTTTGAAGGAGAGCCTTGCTGGATAAAGTATTCTTGGTTGCATGTTCTTCTCATTGAGGACCCTGAATATATCCTGCCAACCCTTTCTGGCCTGCCAGGTGTCTGTGAGAGTACTGCTGTTACTCTAATACTCTTACCCATAAAAGTCAGGGATTTCTTGTCTCTTGCTGCTTTAAGGATTTTCTCTTTATCTTTGGAATTTGCAAGCTTCACTATTAAATGTCGAGGTGTTGAACGGTTTTTATTGATTTTAGGGGGGGATCTCTTTATTTCCTAGATCTGAATGCCTGTTTCCCTTCCCAGATTAGGAAAGTTTTCAGCTATGATTTGTTCAAATACATATTCTGGCTCTCTGTCCCTTTCAGCGCCCTCGGGAACCCCAATTACACGTAGGTTTTTCTTCCTCAGGCTGTCATTTATTTCCCTTAATCTATCTTCATGGTCTTTTAATTGTTTGTCTCTTTTTTTCCTCCGTTTCCCTCTTTGCCATCAACTTGTCTTCTATGTCACTCACTTGTTCTTCCACCTTGTTAACCCTCGTCCTTAGGACTCTAGTTTGGATTGCATCTCATTCAATTGATTTTTTTTTTCATTCATTCAATTGATTTTTAATTTCTGTCTGATTGGATCTAAATTCTGCAGTCATGAAGTCTCTTGAGTCCTTTATGCTTTTTTCTAGAGCCACCAGTAGCTGTATAATAGTGCTTCTGAACTGGCTTTCTGACATTGAATTGTAATCCAGATTTTGTAACTCTGTGGGAGAGAGGACTGTTTCTGATTCTTTCTTTTGAGGTGAGGTTTTCCTTCTAGTCATTTTGCTCAGTGCAGTGGCCAAAAACAAGTTGTATTGGGAAAAGGAGAAAAAGAGAGGAGAGAAAGAAGGAAAGAAAAGAGAAAAAGAAAAAAGAAAAAAGAAAAAAAGAGAAGAAAAAGAGAAAGAAAAAGAAAGAAAGGGGAAAAAAGGGGTGGGAGAAGCAAACAAATCAAAAAGAAAAAAAAAAAAAAACCACGGGGGAGTATCTTCTGATTCTGTGTACTTTAAGTCCCTTGACTTCCCCTGGAACTTGTCCGTCTAGGTGGTCTTCTGAGGGAGGGGCCTGTTGTGCTGATTTTCAGGCGTTAGCACTTGGGGGAGCTGCTCTGCCCCCTGCCTGGTGCAGGGCTCGGTGGGGGGTTGTTCACCCCCTGAGGCCCCAGGAGGAACAACCGCAGTGGCGGGGCCAGCTCTGGAGCCCTGGAGTCAGCTCCCGCAGTCACCACAGAGCTCTCGGTCCGCAGGGCCTGGAGGCTCCGGGCGGGGCCGCTGATCTGCTCAGCTCGGGGCAGGAGCGTCCTCGCTGTCCTGGGCCCTCCCGGCCTCTGCCTGTCCCGGGGGAGGCCGGATCCTGGGCTGAGTCCCGCGCCCTGTGCTCCGGGGCCTGCGCTGTTGGATTCGCGCTCCCGTCCCCGAGCCCCCCCAGCTGCTCCCGCCCCGCAGCCCCCTCCGCTGAGCCGCCCCCGAAGCCGCGGAGCTGCTCCCGCCCCGCAGTCCCCTCCGCGGAGCCGCCCCCGAGCCCTCCGAGCTGCTCCCGCCCCGCAGCCCCCTCCGCGGAGCCACCCCCGAGCGCCCCCAGCTGCTCCCGCCCCGCAGCCCCCTCCGCGGAGCCGCCCCCGAGCCCCCCCGAGCTGCTCCCCCCCGCAGCCCCCTCCGCGGAGCCGCCCCTGAGCCCCCCGAGCTGCTCCCCCCGCAGCCCCCTCCGCGGAGCCGCCCCCGAGCCCCCCGAGCTGCTCCGGGTCCCCCCGTGCGCGCTGCAGCCCTTAGGGAGCTCGGCGCATCTCCCGGGGCGCAGGTGTCTGTTAGTGTCCCCGGGAGCCCGAGGGCATCCCCGCCCTCCCGGGTCCTGCTCCACCTCCCTGCGAGCCCCTTTCCCCCGGGAAGGTCGGTGCAGCTCCTGCTCCTCCGGGACGGGGCTCTCCTGTCCTGGGGACACTCGCCCCGGCCTCAGCCCGGCTCCTCGCGGGCCCCTCCCCCTTGGAGGCCTTTGTTTCTTTATTTCTTTTTCCCCGTCTTCCTACCTGATAGAAGCACGAACTCTTCTTACTGTAGCGTTCCAGCTGTTCTCTCTTTAAATCTCAGGCCGAATTCGTAGATTCTCAGGATGATTTGAAGGTTATCTAGGTAGTTTGGTGGGGACAGGTGATTTGGGGACCCTACTCTTCCGCCATCTTGCCCCTCCCCCCAAAAATATTTTAATTAGATTCTTCCCAAGGTCTTTAGAATCCCATCACATTTATTTTATTTTATTTTTTGGAATCTTTTGCAATATGGTACATCAGTGCTGAGGTGTCTGCACAGAGTCATGTGTAATCACCTCAGGAGAATGCCTCTGTGTGTGGTTTCTCACACAGTGACCTGTCCTGTGACAAAACAGGGGATCATGACAACTAAAAAACCAGTGATTTTGCCCTGAGTATAGTCAAAGAAAAACAGATTTTTCCACCAATGGATCAGTTTGTTTCCCATTCGTAGAGGATAAGTTCTTTGTAGGCTATTCAGGAACAAATTGAGCACTTGGTCAATGCAAAATGAAAAATGTCAATGAATTATTTTTTTAAGACATTAAAGAGGTGGATTTTTTTCATGCATCCAGGAAAATATGTCCATCTTCTTGTAATTTTATACACAGCTGCAGGGAATTACCTAGGGTGTTTCATTAGCAACACATACAATAATCCTTCAACACTGCAGGATCATAACCCACCTAATAAAATCTTGTTCTCTTCCTAAGCAATCTGGGGATGAGCAATAAAATAATGATTTTTATTTTCATTTTTAATCTTTAGAAATCCTCCTTTATGCCTACTCTGCTCCAGTTATCTGATGCCTATTCACAGCCAAGCAGAAGTGGTCATTCTGACAGTAGTTCTCAAAGTGTGGTCCTCCAGCTAGTAGTAGCAGCATCACCTGGGAATGTTAGAAATGCAAATTACCAGGCACTACCCTATACCTGCTGTGTGAGACATTCCAGGCCCTTCTGCATTTTGCAAGCCCTCCAACTGATTTTTAGAATCGTTTGAGTCAGAACCACAATATGTACTCTACGGTACTATACTTTATACTCCTTCACTTTCTGTTCACTCTTTCTCCCACAGATCCTTCCAGCCTCATCTCTTCCTCAGAGCTTGGTCTTAGTTCCTTTCATCCTCCTTGCCTGCATGCTTCTCCAAGGAGATCTCACTCATTTCTTAGTGAGATGCCACCCATTTGTAAAGAAAAAAAAACTATTTATTAACAACATGGTGATAATTAGCTGATAGCAATAGCCTCTTCCAGACTTCCCAGTAAATGCCAAATCTCACCTCAATAGCCTGTTCTTTTCAGATGTTTCTCTAATGCTGAATGGACTCATATTAAATCTCCTATCTAATAGTAATAAAAGTTAACCCTCGTTGAGTAGTTAATATGTACTGTTCTGAACACATGCATGTATTATCCCATTTAATCCTCACTACAACTCTATGAGGTAGGTAACATTAATAGTCCATTTTACAGATAAGCAAATTGAGGCACATAGCACAACGTTGTTCAACCAGCAAGTAGTGGAGAGCATATTAAAAACTAAATTGCCTAAAAAGATTGTTACTCAGCAAGGAAGAAAAACTAGTCTTATAAAGCAAACAGGAAATTAAGGACTTTTCCTTCTGCCACACGAAGACCGTAATGGAATTTTTTCCTAAAAGATTATTTTAGAAAGCAGGAGATGCACCATAAAATTATATATATACTAAATTTGGGGGGGAAAGCCCCCAGGCAGTGACCTTTATTACCAAGATTGAATTTAGAAGCCAATTTTTACAGCTCAGTTAGAAACTGCTAAATCCAGTCACTTATATAATAGAAATGCTGACATGACCTTAATTCTAGAGGTGCAAAGGGTATAATTGAATTTAAGAACAATGCACCTCATCCATTAAAGTCATTAAATAGATCGTAATAATCTGACACATTTGGTAAGTACTACATGAAAGTGGTTAACAATGGTAATGCAAATGAAATGAGCTTACACTATTAGCTACTGCATTTTAGGTTGTGTTTGCCAAATATAACATTAAGTTATAATACAGTCATTTAGAAAATGTTATGGAAATATATTTAAATGTTCCTGAACATGATGTCAACATAAAGAAAGAGAATGTTAGAATCTACAGGATATTGCCAAGTGCCTATGTGTAATTTAGAGAGCTTATATTTACAGTTTATAGAATTAAACTTAATCAGAAATACATCTGTTTGACCCAAACTTCTGGAGTTGCTCTGGTGACATAGTGTATCTGATTGAAAAGCATATATAGAAATGCCAACTAAATGCCAAAGTTGGAACATTCCTCCACATATATGCATACTTGGCACTGCTGAGGAAAAACATCCAGATGTTTGGCATCATACAACCAAATGCCTAAATCCAAGTGAAATCATGAGTTAAACACATATTTAGGGGGCTTAATCAATGTAGACATCCAGTCAGGCTCATTCTAGCTCAAACAAAATAAAACAAAGCCAAAACAAAATTTCTTGAGGGCAGGGCTAGAGATCTGAATTTTCCACTTATATTGTCTCAATTCTTCATTTAATCTGACTATTTATAAGACCAGTAATGAAGGGAAGTATGCTTCCCTTACTGGATAGGGAATCCAGTAGTGCAAAACCTTATGGGCTTCAGAATTCCAACAGTTATTTTAACCAGATCTTCTGTTTATCTCTTTATGCAAATGCTAATATAACAAACAAGAATTAATAAATACAAATATATCTAATAAATTACCCAGGTTCTTACCTGTTGGTCACAATAATTGCAATTATATTCAAATGTCTTATGTTAGATTTATATATGGGCAACAAGCCATGGATGTGGATATATGTATTTATATAAAAAATATATAACACAGTGACATAAAATTGAAAAGGTCAAAAATCGCTATCCTAGTAAAATAAATAAAAAATTAAGGATTTAAATTGAATATAAGTGATGCAATTAGTGTGATAGAGTAATTACAAAAATGGCTCCAGTTTTCCCTCTTCTTACAACATGTCTATACAGCTCCTCTCATCATGATGTTGCATTTATTTGTCCCACCTCTTGAACTGAACTGTCCTGCATCTTGCTTTGGCCTCTAGAATGTGGTTGACATAATGGGGTGCCATACTTAGCAGAGCTCTCAAGAGGCATTATACACACACATTCCTGTTCCTTTGTCCTGAGAATAATTCTGAGCTAGCCTACTGAAGAATAAGAGATCATGTGAATGAGAGCCAAATTATTCCAGCTAGGGTCATCCTAACCCACCAGTTTATCACAGATGCATAAGCAAGCCCAAGAATAGCTGAGCCTGGCACAGACCAGCACAATCTACATAGCTAATCTGTAGGCTTATGGCAAATAATAAATGGTTGTTTCAAGCCAACAGGTTTGAGGTAGTTTCTTGTGCAGCAATAGAAAACTGACATAATTGGTGTCAGACAATATTTCTATAGCAAAACAATGCAAATAGTATGATAATCTCTAAATATTAATGGTCCTTAAATTTACATACATTTGATATTTTTTAAAGATTTATTTATTTATTTGAGAGAGAGAGAGGAAAGGGTGGAGTGGGGCAGAGGAAGAGATAATCTTAAGTAGACTCCCCACTGAATGGGGAGCACACTGTGGGGCTCGATTCCAGGACCCCGAGATCATGACTTGAGCCAAAACCAAGAGTCAGACCCTCAGCCAACTGAGCCACCCAAAGTGCCCCAGCATACATTTAATATTTTTTAATGTACTGTCACAGACTTGGCTTGATAAAGAAGACAAATGTGATTATCCCAATTTTAAAGATAAGTAATTGAGACAGGAAAATTAAATCATACAGCCAGCTATTACTGAGGTGAGGAGGGGTATAAGGATAGATTGAAATGCAGAATCCAGTTCTCCTCTCTCTAAATCCACATCAATTTCCAATAATCCTTATGATCTTAACTGGCTTCACTGTGAATTTGACTTAAGAATTAAAAAATACCAGCATCGAGGTGCTCCAGCTAATATGGCAAGTTCTATTTTTACCATTAGGAAACTAGAGTATCACTACCTCTAATAAATCCACTAAAACAAAAAGTGAGAAGATCCCTAAAATCTACAAGAAACATAATATTAATTGTTGTTTTTGTTGTTACTGTTGTTTTGGTTGTTGAATGCCTTAGGCTTAAATGATGCTTACCCTTTATGGAGATAAAAAGGGTGCAGGAAGAAAATTCCCCTTTCTAACTTTGGTGTCAACCTTCGGACTACTTAATAAACCAATTAAATGAAAGATTCAGAAAGTACCAATCTTTACCCTGAGATAACCACTGAGCAATCAATGATAATTAAAAAAATCAATTGGTCTTCTGTAGTAATTAAATTTGTCCACTTAGATATAATTGATATTGTTCACAACTAATTATCCAAGTAAAGGCTCTGAGGGACTTTTAGAGACTAAAGGATTGAGCCAAAGATTCGTCCTAATTTGAAATTGGACTGACTGCATGTTTTCTCAAAAACTGATTAAGTCTTCCCTAGAAACATAATATTGAACTAACTCAAATACAGTCAGGAAATCAGTATTTCATTAGAGGCAGTTTAGCATACTATCTAGTCGTCTCTATGTGACCATGGGCTAATCACTTAGTCCCTGTGTTTCAGCTCTTTCATCCATAAAATGGAAATAATACCAGTGTCTACCTCATGGAGTTGTTATAAGAATAAATTAGTAGTGAAGTGTTTAGAACAGCAAGATGTGTGTTGATATTAATATTAATCATCCCTTAGGACTCTTTAGAAAGAATGTAAGATAGTCACCAATCACAAGTTTGTTCCATTGTTTTAGTTTCACTTGTGTCTAATTCCTGTGAACAGTTTACATTCAAGGATTACTACTGCCCTTTCCCACATCTGAGATTCGGTTGTTCTTCTTGGGATAAAAGATGGCTAAAATGGGGGAAAGGGAAGTTCACATTTGCTGTGTGGCATATCTGATTACAGTTATTAAGCCAATCCTCTCTTCTGTTTCATAAGCAATTCATTTCTCAGCACCAGAGGGGAGGAATAATAATAAAACACAGAATAATCTTATCACTGATGCTTAGCACTTGTATAATCACTTAAAAAAGTGGCAGAGCAATTTACTACAGCCCTCAAGCGGCCTAAATGACATGTTAGCAAGTTATATAGATATGCTATTATCTATTTATTCTGATATTCAATGCAAAAATGTCAAGGAGATCCCTACTTAAGTATACTAAATTACCGACTCCTGGGGCTAGAAAGTACTTGGAGAAGCTATTAGCTATTGAACCTATCTCCTGATAAGAATCTATGGCCTATATAGATAGGAACCTTCCCAAAGTCTAGAGAAGGCTATTAAACTATCTTCTACATTAAGATCCTCACTCTTTCAGGAAATTCTTTTCAAGGTATTCTGGCTTCAGCTGAAGTACATGTGCATTTGTTCTATCATTTGACAGAATTAAAACAGTTGGTCAGCCTTCTGACCCATGCAGCATTTCCTTGAATTCTCTCCTTTGTCCCAGACCTGTATTTCCCAGTACCAATATGACAGCTTCATCTGAATGACATCCACTTATCCTATAAGGATTACTATCTTATATCCTATAAGGTCACTGTCTTCTAATATGAGATTAAATTAAGAATATTTTATGCACTATGATTCTGAAAATGCAGGAATTATCACTTGAGCTTTGCAGTCCAGCTATTCCTTCTCCTACCTTCCAAAATACCCATCAGTCAAATAAGCATTAAGAAAAAAAATGTCCCTGAGGTCAGATACTTCTCTATTGTTAAGCAACCTGGACAAGAATCAGAACTTGATGGGGCGCCTAGGTGGCTCAGTCAGTTAAGTGTCTGCCTTCAGCTTGGGTCATGATCCCAGGGTCCTGGGATGGAGCCACCTGGCTAACTCCCAGCTGAGCTGGGGAGTCTGCTTCTCTCTCTACCCCTCCCCCGCTCATTTTCTCTCTCTCTCTCTCTCTCTCAAATAAGTAAATGAAATTTAAAAAATAAAAAAAGAATCCCACATGAGCCAGAGGACCAGCAACATATCATAAGAGCACACTTCATGGCACATTGTAGGTCCTAAGTAAATGCAAAATTAAATACAAGTAGATGTATGAGTGAAATATAATAAAAAACTATCAGATTTCTTTTTTTTTAGAGAAATGGACGCATTCCTAGAGTTTATTTCTTTTTTATTTTTAAGTGATCTCTGCACCCACCGTGGGGCTCAAACTCATAACCCCAAGGTCAAGAGTTGCACATTCCACCAACCAAGACAGCCAGGTGGACTAAACTGTCAGGTTTCTACATATATTTCTTAATTAAGGAATTCTAGCACTAAACAATTGGAAACAACCTGATGTATTATGTAAGGGAAACCAGATTTTGATTTTTTTTTTTTTTATTTATGATAGTCACAGAGAGAGAGAGAGGCAGAGACACAGGCAGAGGGAGAAGCAGGCTCCATGCACCGGGAGCCCGATGTGGGACTCGATCCCGGGTCTCCAGGATCGCGCCCTGGGCCAAAGGCAGGCGCCAAACCGCTGCGCCACCCAGGGATCCCCCAGATTTTGATTTTTGATGATATTAAGAAGATGGTTTCAAAATGGGAGATTGAGCACATGCTGTGTGGCATATCTGATTACAAGTTCCCAGTGTCATTAAAATTCATATTTATTAGTATATATTGAGCCAGAAAACAAGAAAAGGAGCCAGTATAGACCAAAAAGTTGCAAGAACTATTAGAGGAAAAAGTAGGACAAAGACTAGTAGAGAAAAAAAAAATAGGGAAATCTATAGCCCAAATCATCAAAAGGTAAGAAAAGTCCTTCCTTAGGCTCAATTTGGGAATCAAGGTTAAGTAAACATTGAGTCACTAATCAAAGCCATTAATTTTAAAACTTCATTTGGAATAATAGGGCAGGTTGCATTTTTCTCCACTTCTATGCAAACAGAATATATAAAGCTGACATCTGGTTTTTGTTCAAAAAGAAAACACCGAAACTTTCAAGAAATCACTCTAGCTTTCAAAAGTAGAAAAGGGGCAAGGGCAGGGGGCTTGCATTAGGCACTTTGGTTCAATTGTGCATGCCTAGCAAGTCAACATGCTAATGTATACATTGTATATTCAAAAAACACCATAAAACTCTGCCCATAGAAGGAGATCTTAGTATCATAAAGAGCTAAAGGCAACTTCAGGACAACTCAAGGGGGCTTCTGAGAAGGTCTTTGGCTTGAATCAGTCTCAAACTGGCTTATGTATGGAGCTATCAGGCAAGACACCTAACTTCTCCTTGACTAAAACTGTTGGTTTTGCAAAATGACACACATTCCTTCCCTGCTTTCATTTTGTCTTTTCCCTTCCTCTCTTCTGATAGCTTTAAGCCTTCTTAATTTCCCACTGCTTCCTAACACAAAGATTTCCAAAGGAAAAGAGATACTAACATAAAATCAAAGTTTAGTAAATTCTTGTAATCTTAAATTCAAGCTAGAAATACCACTGAAGAGTTCATGATACATTTCTCTTTTTAGGAAATTATGTATTTCCAGCTATCTCTGCTGTAAAAGCTAAGCAATAGCCAACCCAGGAGCAGTGAGCACCACTCCTAAACTTGCTGTGGCCTCTAAACATGATTTCTCCCTGGTAATTTACAGGTTTGGGACAGGAACTGTAGCAGTTGAGTCTGAACATTCTGTCATCAAGAAAGTAAAGAAGCTATCAAAAACTGTTGGTGAGTGTGGAGGGGTCATGTCAAAGGGTTCATAGGCCAACCTGAGGAAGTTTCTCCTGGCAAAAGATGGAAATCACTAAAAATGACTACTGCCATGGATTGCAAACACATCAAATATGTTAAAATCCACGAGTTTATGATATTTTTTAAAAATCACAATTCTTAAATCTGGTAAGTACAAAGAATTAAGCATTTATCTATTTATTCTTTTTTTTTTTTTCTTAGAATCAAGCATTTAACCTGCCTTTTTTGTATTGAGTACTTCAGAGCACTGCCCTGATTCCCCTTCAAGACTGAGACACTAATTTAGCTGTCTGGAGCCTCAACTGCTAAAGGTTCCCAGCAGAGCCTTCCTCAGGAATTGCCTTTGGATGAAGGTTGTTGTTTTACCAGAGAATACATTCTCAATCCAGAGGCAGCCCACAAACAACGATTTGTCAACGCAAGGGTAGGCACAGTCTCAATTCTGAAGAGTTTTCCCAGCTTCAAAGCTTTCTGTGGGATTGGCTGAGTCTTCCTTTTCAACTCCTTCACTGTTCAACCACTCCTTCACCCAGTCCCTGCTTTCCTCTCTCTCTTACAGGTGTTGTTCCCTAGAACTCTCTTCTATAAGTCCGATAGGCAACCTCCACCTCAAAGTCTGTTTCCTAGGGGACTGATCTATGACATGTACTTACATATATATGGGTACGTATATATCTTAATGTAACAAAACAATCGATGAGGGAAAGTTTTCTCAATAATAAATAGAAAAAGAATGATGTAGTAAAACAAACACCATTTTGCAGATTTCTAGTTAAATAATGGATTTAGGCAATGATCATCAATGGTCTCTGATATCACAAAAATTAGATATTATATACCTCATAATACACACACCATTTACCAGTACTCTTGAAAAAAATTTAACCTGAATTAGACTACATCTGCACATCCAACTACCAGTTTATAAAAAATACAGAGACAGAGGGTCATGTTAAATAATACTATGGGGATATAGTTTTAAAAATCTGGAATGTAGAAGATTCAACTGGATAACCAAGTTTCTTCAATAAATAGGAAGAAACCTACCTATAAATTACAACAAAGGGATTTTGGTTTCTGGTCTCTGATTCAAAAAATTACACACATATAAAGATTATAAAACAATGAGAGAGGGCAGCCCAGGTGGCTCAGCAGTTTAGCACTGCCTTCAGCCCAGGGTGTGATCCTGGAGATCTGGGATCAAGTCCCACGTCAGGCTGCCTGCATGAAGCCTGCTTCTCCCTCTGCCTGTGTCTGTTCCTCTCTCTGTGTGTGTGAATAAATAAATAAAATTTAAAAAAAGAAACAATCAGAGAAATCTGAACCCTCATTTGATATTTGATAATATTAAAGAAATACTATTCACTGTTTTAGGTATGATTATTTTTATAGATATATTTTTAATTTTTTTCTCTTTTTACATATATATACTGAAATATTTATCATTGAAATGATTCAAGGCCTGGGATTTGGTCTAAAATAACTGAAGTGGTGGTGGGGAGGCAGATGGTAGTATAGTTAAAACAATGCTGGCCAGAGGTGGTAACTATAGGAGGTGGCTAATGTGATACAAGGAAGTTCATAAAAATACTTTTCTTTTTGTATACACCCGAAACTTTTCAATAAAAAGTAAAATAACATAGGGGTACCTGGGTGTCTTTGTTGGTTGTGTCTAACTCTTGATCTCAGTGTGCATCTTGATCTCAGGATTGTGAGTTAAAGCTCCACATTGGGCTGCACACTGGGCACAGAGCCTACTTTAAAAAATAAAATAAAATAAAATAAAATAAAATAAAATAAAATAAAATAAAATAAAATACCACTTAGTGCTAAGCAGAATGAATGAAATGCAGTACCCAAGATTTTCCACGTGTAAAGTTGTGGTTTATTGCCTTCAAAGAAAACATAGTAATAGATGGTACTGAACTATAATACAATAAAATGACCATAATGATCAAAATCCTATTGACTTAAGGTTAAAACACAGAAGAGCCCCCCCCCCAAATGCCATGAAATAATTGACCAGATAAATTAAATCTTAATCTCCTATATGAAAATATGAATAAAAATGAAGGGCTATTTTGAATTTATTTATTTATTTATTTATTTATTTATTTATTTATTTATTTATTTTTGAGAGAGAGAGTACACACTGGTTAGGGAGGGGAATGCAGAGAGAGAGAGAGGGAGAGAGAGAGGGAGAGGGAGAGAGAGAGAGAGAAAGAGAGAGAATCCTAGGCAGGCTCCACCCTGAAATCATGATCTGAACTGAAATCAAGAGGTTTAACTGACTGAGCTACCCAGGTGCCCCAGGGCTATTTTGAAGAGAAATGTAATTTTAAAAGACTAAATGATAACATTCAACTCATATAAACAATAATACTAGAGAATTAACATTTTTAAAAAAACATTTTATTTTTTACTATGGAATAATTAGAACAGAACTAAGCGAGGGAAAAGGAGATGCCTTCCATTAAAGTTTGCCTGACAAAATATAAGATACCAAGTTAAATTTGGATTTCAGATATAAATAACAAATAATTTCCTAATGTATGTCCCAAATATTTTTATTTGCTATATCTGGCAACTCTACTTCAAATTCTTTATTTTTTTCCAGTTTTATTGAGATGTAATTGATATACAACTTTGAGTGAGTTTAAGGTGTACAGTGTGATGATTTGATATATGTATATATTATGAAATGCTTTCACTTGTTTTTTTCAGTTGATTTTTTTCTTCCACCATTTGATTACCTGTCCTAAAATGTTATCCATATGGTGCTTCATTAAGGAAACTATTATTTAAAATCTCTCATGTTAAGAATCCAAAGGAGATTTCTAGCACTGTCACCTTGGAGATGGCAGCTCTGGTACAGGTATTTAATTTTGAGATCTCAAAATACCAGCAGAAAAATTATCCCCTAGAGAATCAGGAATCTGGAAAGTGTTTTTGACAGATCCACCACACTTAACACCAGCAAATGCTGCTACCTTGTTCTTTCTCCTCCTCCCCTTCCTCTTGAAATAACACACAAACTGTATTAATCAACCAGATAATGGCGGTGGTGAGTGAGGGTTGATGAGAGCTCCATTGTACTGACTGTGCTGACTTAACCAGACATATGGCTTGAGGTGGGAAAAATAGGAACCAGAATGTGGCCTCTAAGTCCCAAACACAGCCCTTTGGAGATGACCCCATTTCTCCTACATCTCCACGACTGTGCACTCATATTTATATTTTTAAAGTACTTTCCTACACTTCCCTTTCCTACTCAGAAAAGCTCTGAGAGATAAAGACACTAAGCAACTAGTCAAAAGTCACACACCTCATGCTCCTGATTCTCATCTCGGGATTCTTGGCATCATAATCTGTATAAAGTTGAGCTCTAGTAGAGTTAGGAATTCTGTCCCTAACTGATCACAGTTCCAGTCCCAACCTTTGATCCTTCTAGGTGACGGGCTCACTAAGTACAGAGTTTCACATTCTCAGCTCAGCTCATTCAATCCCCAATACAGACTGGACAAACATTGAATTCACCATAAGGAAACAATGAGGGACAAGCGAGAAAAAGTCCCTGCTTTCCTTGAGCTCACAGTGTAGGGGGAAATAGGCAATTAGATATGTAGTAACAATAAAATGTGATGAGTGCTAGCACAGGGTTGTCAGAACATACATTAAGAGTCTCTAACCTCGGGCTAGATGGTACTGGGGGGGGAGGGGGGCTCAGCTGTTTAGCGCTGCCTTCAGCCCAGGGCATGATCCTGGAGATCCGGGATCAGGTCCCACGTCAAGTGTCCTGCGTGGAGCCTGCTCCTCCCTCTGCCTGTGTCTCTGCCTCTGTGTGTGTGTGTCTCATGAATAAAAAGAAAAAAAAAAAGTGTCTCTAACCTTTATGTTGGGGAAGCCTCCCAAGAAAGGAATGCTTAAACTAAGACCTGCAAGACTAATAATAATATAGGTGAAGGGAAAGAAGATAAGAGAGAGCAGAAGAGTGTTCCAAGCAATGGGATTAGATGTGCAAAGATAGGGAGGAGAGAAAAGGTGATGTGGGCATGGTGTCTGAGGCAAGGAAGACCAAAGTATGGGGATGCATGAATCAGGTCAATGATTTGTTCCTCTTCAAGCCTGTATATTTAATATATTTGGTAAATATTTTACTTAGAGAAGAAGTTGATTAGCCTGGGGAAAAATTAGCAGAGAGGACACTGGTGGCCCCTCAGCTATTCCTCTGTAGTCCTACAGAGGGACACTCTTTGGCCCCAAAAGTGCAATCTCTCTCAGCCTAATAAAAGGTCTATACCTAGCAGGACCTGCCCTCCTTAGAACCAGTTTAATGACTGTCTTTTTACTGAACTAAACTCTGGAAGGTGGCAGTGGGGTGGTGGTGCTTATGCCCTCTTCCATTCACTACCGCAAGAATCTTCAACCATAAATCTTCAATCAGTTCAGTCCTTGCTGATGAGTTCTAGTAAAAACCATTTCCTCTATCTTGGTACATTCACGTTTTACTTTAGCATCCTTTCCAACTGACCAGCTTTCTGACGGTGTGAGAGAGACAAATGAATCTGAAGAATCTACAAGGACCATGAATAGGGAGTTTCATGCAGAATGTGAAGTCAAAGGTTCCTCCCCCAGGAAATCTCACTCACAAGGCTGGGTCTTCAGGCCTGTGCACAAGAACACAGCCTGCCTCCTTGCTGACTTAGGAGTAGCACTGTCAGATGAAGCAGGGATCCTTGCCCTGACAACAAATCAACAAGGCTTTTAAGAATATAGATGCCTTGGGACTCCTGGGTGGCTCAGTGGTTGAGCGTCTGCCTATGGCTCAAGGTGTGATCCTGGGGTCTGGGGATCAAGTCTCACATCGGATTCCCCGCATGGAGCGTGCTTCTCCCTCTGCCTGTGTCTCTGCACCTCTCCCTCTCCCTCTCTCTCTCTCTTCCTCATGAATAAATAAATAAAATCTTAAAAAAAAAGTATATAGATGCCTTGGTCCCATTGCTAACCTACTAAATCAGAATTTCCAGGGACAGAATTTAGGAGTTTGCATTTTCAACATTCTTCTTGAGTGAATCTGAGGTAAACAGTAAAACCTAAATTTCTGGTTCTAGCATTTATTAGTTATGTGGTCTTAGATAAGAATTCCTTTTTTTTTTTTTCCTCCCTGAGCTTCAGTTTCTCCAATTTTAAGAAAAAGGGGGGGAAAGAGGAGGAGAAGGTGGGAGAGGAAGAGGAGGAAAAGAAATAATATGACTTACCTCATATTATTAGAGGACTAAATGAGTGCACGACTAGCAAGTATTTGCCACAGTAGTTCATAAATGGAAGTAGTTACCTCGTTTAGCCTACCTTAACCTACCAGGATGCTAAACTCATTCTATTAAAAGCCCCATATGCAGCCCTACTCACTGCCTATTTTTATTTCCCAAGAACCTATTTTAACCCTCCTCTAACTTACTGCAACTTCCATGGGGAATGACAAGAGAGAGTGGTCACTGCCTACTGAGAAAAGGGGCTGAAATTGAAGCTACAGAAAAAGAAGTCAGTCTACACAGTTCCACCCCTACCTGAGGGCCCCACCTCTTGCACAAACTTTCCCAAAAAAGCTAACCATCCCTCCTGATGACTGGATAAAATTGCTGTATACTGAGCAAGGTTGACTTTACTTTTTTTTTAGACATCAGAGTCAGCCCCCACAGATGCTTCTGAGGTGGTAATGGCACATATCCTATGCTCTTCTAATGACTGGAATTGACTTCTAATTATTTACAGGCATATGTATTTATTATTAAGAAAAAAGCAGGGTTGCCCAAGTGGCTCAGTGGTTGAGTATCTTCCTTTGGCTCAGGTGTGATCCTGGAGTCCTGGGATCGAGTCTCACATCAGGCTCCCTGCATGGAGCCTGCTTCTTCTCCCTCTGCCTGTGTCTCTGCCTCTCTCTCTCTCTCTCTCTCTCTGTGTGTGTGTGTGTCTCTCTCATGAATAAATAAATAAAATCTTAAAAAAAGAAAAAAGTTGCACATGGACACATACATCATTTTTTTAACATAAATACTTTAATACTTTAACATAAATACTTTAACATAAATACTTATTTAGCACATGCTCATCAGGATTCAGCTTTAAACTTACTTTATTTCCATTTTCCTTACAACATCATTATGAATTAGGCTAGAGTGCATCACTTCTATTAAAAACATCTTTTCTTGATGATTAAATTAATATACTGTACAAGCCAAGAAACAGACTCTTAATTATAGAGAACAAACTGATGTTACCAAAGGGGAGGTTGGGGGGGATGGGTGAAATAGGTGATAGAGATTATGGAGGGCATTCGTGATGTGTACTGGGTGTTGTATGGAAGTGTTAAATCACTATATTGTACACCTGGAACTAATATTATGCTGTATGTTAACTAACTAGAATTAAAATAAAAACTTTAAAAAATGAGAATACTGTATGTCCATTGGACACAATTTGGAAAATAATAAAAATACTATATAAAGAAGAAAATTAAAACCATCTCTGTCACCTAGAGATAATAAAATTAACATGTTGATGTATTTGCTTCAAGTATTTTATAAGATTTTATTTATTTATTTTAGAGATAGAGAGTGAGGGGGTGGGGAGAGGGAGAGGGAGAGAATCGCAAGCAGAATCCTCGCTGAGTATGGAGCCCAACACGGGGTTTAATTTCATGACCCTGAGATCATGATCCAAGCTGAAATCAAGAGTTGGATGTTTAACCCATTGAGCCACCCAGGCACCTCCTCAAGCATTCTATGATCATATATTTCATAAAATTGGAATAACTCAATATATATAGTTTCTGAATCATGTTTTTTCCATTAACCTTATAACATTTTAGTATATTGTTAAAATTTTTCAAAACTGTAAGTTTTGTTTTTTTAATTTATTTTTTTTATAAAACTGTAATTTTTAATGTGGATAATACTGTAGTTTAGAAATATTCCATAATCTATTTCCCTGTTACTGGACACTTGCGTTTCCTCCCTCTATTTTTGCTGTCATTAAATATCAAGAGTTAGCCTTGCTATTTTCAGTTTACCTTTTAGAAAACACTGCAGAGGTTAAATGGCTTGCTGCAGGACTAGGACTGGAACACAAACTCTGTCCTCCAGCCTAATTCTCTTTTTCACAGACCAAACTTCAATTTGTTTTAAAACTATTAATCATACTTATACCATACTTGCCACTTCAATACATTTTATTTCCTGGCCTTCATATTTAAAATAAATATGAAGCCTACAGACAGGATAGGAGTGTATAAATCAAGTCATATATAGTCCCAAAGTGGGAGTTAATGGGAGTGAGGGGATCATTCAGAATCCCTACAGCCCCCTTTCTTTGTTTCTACCTTTTTTCATTGCACCAACTTCCCCAAATGAATCACCTAATAGTGATTATATCACTTTCCTTTGATTCATAAGAAGAGAGTTTCTCTGATGCTCAGCATCACTACCAAGACATCAGCCCTTACATTATAGTGGTTCCTCTTCTTCTTCACCTGATTTCCCAGCTTGCACACTCACTCTCTTGTTCTCTCTTTCTCTCTCTCTCTCAAAGCCTGACTGGTGTCTGATTTTCTATAGAAATCGGTGGTATAGGGATCCCTGGGTGGCGCAGCGGTTTGGCGCCTGCCTTTGGCCCAGGGCGCGATCCTGGATACCCGGGATCGAATCCCGCGTCGGGCTCCCGGTGCATGGAGCCTGCTTCTCCCTCTGCCTGCGTCTCTGCCTCTCTCTCTCTCTCTCTGTGACTATCATAAATAAATAAAAATTATTAAAAAAAATCGGTGGTATATGCTGTTTTGCTGTCACATCATTAAAAATACACTTAGAGTATAAGACCTACCCTATGTCTTTTTTTCTTCTGTGCTGCTTAGAGTTATACTTCTAGGGGCTTCAGCACCTGGTCATGTAAAAACCCAGTCCTGAGAACCTGGAAGCCCAGGTGAGTTCCGTTACTACTTGCAGTCTGACCTTGGGCAAGTTACTTATCTCTGTGATCTCTATTCTATCTTCATGAAACTATCTTGAAATTCCTTCCAGTTTGACATGCCATACCTTTGAATAGTGTTGTTCTTTTAGATGCTTTTTCAGAACATCTCTTGAAACTTCCCTGTTTAAGAAATAACTTCAAAGAGTGGCTTCCTTCTGGACATTAGACGCTTTTGCTTCCATTTCTTGTATAGGTCCTACACAAGAGACAATGTCTATAGAAGGGTTCTATGCCAGTGTTCTTGTCAGCAGTACTGTTTTTGATTCAATCAACCAAGACTTCTTTCCTGGGTCCAATACTTTAGGTTCTATTCTGGCCCTCCCTTATCTTTCTCTTTCCCATAAGGTGACAGGTCTGTCACCTCCTGAAACATGTTCTCCTTCTTCTAGACCAAGCTCTCTTTACCCAGAAAACCTAGAATTCCCCGCTTGTGAAGTCTGAGTCTCCTTCAGGTGCTTGCTTGGGCTTCTGATCCTCTCTATCCTCTTAAGAGCAGACTGCGTTACTTGTACAATTTGTGTTTGGACTTGTGGAGAGAGCTTGGATATGTAGTGAAGCTTGGTGAATTCTACACAATTATACACAAGTTTCTTTGATGAGGTCATTACAGACAGAAGGGTTATGTGATCCATTATGATAGGGAGAGGGTCAGAGATAACCATTTTCATATTCACCTCAGGCTCACAAATGTTAGGGGTAGGCCTGTTTGTGAGATACACTGCCTTGCACAGAGTGGCATAAAAGACTATAAGTGGCTCTTCAAAGACTATAAGTTCTTGGGATGCCTCGGTGGCTCAGCGGTTGAGCATCTGCCTTCGGCTCAGGGTGTGATCCTGGAGTCCCAGGATTGAGTCCCACATTGGGCTTCCTTCAGGGAGCCTGCTTCTTCCTCTACCTATGTCTCTGCCTCTCTGTCTCTGTGTCTCCCATGAATAAATAAATAAAATCCTAAAAAAAAAAAAAATTCTTAAAAAAAAAAGACTATAAGTTCTTTGTGGCCATGTTGGAGAACTCACTAACTGGAATGAGCAGGCAATAGAGAGAGCGTGGGAAGACACAGACCTTTAATCTTTGGCTCTAGCTAGATACAAATTATAGACACAAAAATAATTTATAATTTCTTATCTGGTCTTCATATTCAAACTAGAGTTATGATCTTGTGGACACAAAGTGTGATATTTTATTAACAATAATGACAATAGATTTTTACCCTAACCTGATGTCCATGTTAAGATTATTTCTCTCTACATGTGTTGGTCCATTTTCTCTCAACTCTCTCCCCCACCAAAATAAAAGGTAAAGCAAATCAATCACCTTGGACCTAGTCAACCTTCAATTAACCACCACATCTGAGACTATTGTTATGATAAATGATCAATTAAAAAGCATGGTAATACCAAACCTCATTTAACTATTTCTCACATCACAGTGTTTTCTTAACAATAGGAGTCATGATTTTGTAAATTTGGTTCTATAAATAATATTCCTATGAAAACTCAAAAGGATCAAGATGGAAAAGTATGTGCCCTTTAAAATGATCTTAGTTGGGGATCCCTGGGTGGCGCAGTGGTTTGGTGCCTGCCTTTGGCCCAGGGCGCGATCCTGGAGACCCGGGATCGAATCCCACGTCGGGCTCCTGGTGCATGGAGCCTGCTTCTCCCTCTGCCTATGTCTCTGCCTCTCTCTCTCTCTCTGTGACTATCATAAATAAATTTAAAAAAAATTTAAAATTATCTTAGTTATAGTTTTAATCAATTCAAAAAATTAGCTTTGGAAAAATTCTACCCAGTTTACAAATTAGCTGGATGACATTGAACAAGTTATATCTCCTCTTGGGGGGCTCAATTTCTTTAACTGTAAAATGAGGCGGCTGGATTAAATGATTTCTAAATTTCCTTTAAAAATCTAAGGTTTTATGATTGCTTATGATTTTCTAAGCAGTTATGCCTAGAGTTATTTAGCAGAGAAAATTGCAAAATGTGAAAGTCTTAGGACTTAGTGAAAAAATGAAAAGCCTATTCATCAGGAAATGGGGTCAAGTTAGAGAGCAAAGAGTGTAGTTGCCTAAGCAACTCGAGTTTGAAAAGAAATTATTAGAGTTAAGCACGGCCTGAACAGGCAGAGGAGAAAGAAAAGAAATGAGAGTTCCTGACACTGTCCTGGAAGAGGAATCACATAACTGCTTGACTTTTGGGAATAAGGTAAAGTATTTTTTTTAATAAGGTAAAGTATTAAAAAAAAAAACCAAACACATAAAATACCCAATTATAAGTTGATTGTAGCCTTATCATCTATCGCTTCCTTCCTAGCCTTTTAATCAAAGTCTGAAAGCTTGAATGTCAACTCACCATGGGTACTTCAGTGGCTACCCACAGCATGCAAATTTTCCTTTCCTCTTTCAGTATTTGAAGTCCCACCCAAAGTCCTACAAGTATACTTCTACGCTGAAGCTGGTGTTTAAAGCTGGTATCAGGCCCCCAAATCCTGTGAGTGGTAATATGAGGAAGTAACACCTTCAACTTTGTTGGGATACTAAATCATGACACAGCAGGCAAGAATATGAAATTACTTAGTCAGAGTGTTCAACCCAAAGCTATAAACAAATCCAGAGAATATGGAAGCCACCCAGAAGATGTGGCCTTTTAGTCCTGTATCTTCCCACAAAAGAGAAAGTGAGGAGCTATACTGTCTGTGTTGGAAATCTACCATATTAAAGAAACCAGTTTCACATGCTTTGTAATTGATCAAAATGCAGAAAATTGCAGGTTTAGAGTGGGAAGGAAACAGCAATAAAAAACTTGTAAAATATCAGATCTGGCTAATCAGCTCTTGCATAAATAAAAACTGGATGCATTTCTAATAGCTGTAATATTAAAATCTGAAAATGTGAAGTATAAATATACATTGTCAATGAATTTCATATCATTTTCTTGCATTCAGAAAGTCACCAATTTCCTGTGAATCCAGACAATTTTCACCATATTTACATTTCTGAAATCTAACTCAATTTCTCCTGTGATGTGTTTTTTAAAGCATCTCTTCTTGTGAGAATATTTTGTTGAACACAAAGAATGTCCTAACAGTCATCTAGAAAGCAGACACCTAATATCAGTCCATCTTCTTTTTAACCTAAATAAGGTATTATTTCTCATTAGAAGTTTGGACATCCAGAACAGGCCACTGAAATATAGGACTTCTGTGAGCACTGAATAGACACACCTCTATAGTGAAGGGGCTGATGAGTAGGAGAAGCAAAATTTTTCACACCATATTTTTTGGTCAACTTCAGCTACATTTAAGCTTTCACAAAGTTTTGTGAACAGCTGTTTCTTCAGGAAATTAAGAAGAGCCACAGTGCCTATAACATTGTGTCATTCTTATTTAACAAATATGTGCCAGATGCTGTAAGTGCTTTACAAATACTAATCTTTTATTTTTTCATAGCAATCCTATAGAACAGATGATATCATCATCACCATCCCTGTCCCCATTTTAACAGATGAAGAAACTCAGTCATAGAGAGGTAAGTCATTTGCTCAAGCTCTGAGCTAACAAGAGGCAGGACCTGGGAAATATGATGGCAGAGCCCATGCTTCTAAACAACACACTCTCCTCCTCTCAGAGTTGGCCATTATATGAGGCAGATGTGGAGGCAAGAAGTTACAAAGCATCCTTGTTCCATGGCCCTTAAGCATGTCATGTCTCTAGTGTGGAAACACTACTTTTAAATTCTAGCAACTTCCATCTGGAGATTCTTTCTCAGGTCTGTGATTTCTAGATGTTCCTACAATGAAAGATATGATGCAGTGAACACTAAAGAAGAATTTAAAGAGTAACCTATAGAATGACCTTGCTTAAGAAGAGGAGATTGGTGGGACACCTGGGTGGCTCAGCGGTTGAGCGTATGCCTTTGGCTCAGGGCATGGCATGATCCTGGAGTTCCAGGATAAGTCCCACATCGGGCTTCCTGTATGGAGCCTGCTTCTCCCTCTGCCTGTGTCTCTGCTTCTCTCTCTGTGTGTCTCATGAATAAATAAATAAAATCTTAAAAAAAAAAAGATGAGATTGGTGAGCTAAAGGAGTGAGCAGCAAGACATGAATGGTTTCTACCACATAAGAGCCCTTTTAGTCACCTTTATAATTCTCATAAAAAATCAACAAAATGCATTTTGTTGCTGTGTTTACAGGTTAACATGAATGACTTCTCTTTGGTTTAAAAGAAAAGAAGGTATCAGTTCCCACAAAATATACACTTTGGCCAAGGACCTTAGAGACTGAAGTCCTTTAAGTATGACTAAGAAGTAGTACAGGGATGTAACTCTGAAGGAATATTTGCCATCATAAGAACATTAAAAATCCCTTTATATCTGTCAGTAAGACAATGGTTAAATTGAAGAACATCCATGCAATAGAACATGAGGCAATCATTGAGAAGAATCAGGTTGATCTATACATTTCCATGAAAAGATATATATAACATATTAAGTGAAGTAGGCAAGTTGCAGAACACCTTCACAGTATTATGTCATCTTTGTGAGAGAATGACACATGAAACAACATTTGTTTTTGTATACCTAGAACATAAGCATGCTTACATACAAATAAGAAAGGTCTGGGCGGCCCGGGGGGCTCAGCAGTTTAGGGCCGCCTTCAGCCCAGGGTGTGATCCTGGAGACCTGGGATCGAGTCCCATGTCGGGCTCCCTGCATGGAGCCTGCTTCTCCCTCTGCCTGTGCCTCTGCCTCTCTCCTTCTCTCTCTCTCTCTGTCTCTCATTAATAAATAAAATCTTTTTAAAAATTATAAAAAAAAAAACAAGAAAGGTCTGAAAGAATACATGCAAACCTCTTAAGAGATTACCTCTGGAAAATGTGCTAAAGGGGGAGGAGGATAGTGGTGAAAAGGGGATGATTTTTTACTTTATAGACTTCTACTTGCTTGTGGTAGGTAAGATTCACCAAATATGCATGAGTAAAAGCACAAGCAAGCATATAGAAGTCATTAAACAACTGGAGAAAAAGTAAGCAATTATTAATTATAAATAAGCTGTGTATAAATTTGACAAACTGATTCATGAGATATATCATATAACCACTTTATTCACTAGTTCTTCCATAATTATGCATAAATTACTGTGTTAGCTTTACTAGATATCTATTTTGCCAATGCTATGGATTTTGAGGTTTTAATTTTCAGAGCAGAGAGAAAGATAAAGTATGAGCAGGGGGTGGAGGGGCAGAGGTAGAGGGCAAAGAGAGAGAATCTCAAGCAGGCTCCATGTTCAGCCCAGAGCCCAACGTGGGGCTCAATCTCAAGACCCTGAGATCATAACCTGACTGAAATCAAGAGTTGGATGCTTAACCAACTAAGCCACCCAAGTGCCCCTGACATTTTATTTTCATTAAAGCTCAAAGAGGAAAAAAAATAATACCTCCTGAAAAACTGATAAGCATAGTTAATGCATCAGGCTTTCATAATTATATATATATTTTTACAACTCAAATACACATTATGTGGACCATATTTTAGACTGATTGGATATTTTAGACTGTTTAGTATGATAAAACAATCTGAACTCATTTGACAAATGCAGCACACCAATAAGTTCAGATTGAATGGATCAGTTTTCTTGCCTAATGTATTCAGCTTTTAGAACTTTTTGAAATTCAGAATTACATCTAAGATATTGTGAATCCATCCACTCTACTGCTTCTTTCTTCTGCTTAACACATACTGCTCCTTCTAACTGGAATGCCTTTCTTTCCTTGACCAACTGACTAACTTAAATTCTTTATAAACACCCTCTGTCCAGTGAACTTCAAAGTTGAACTGTCCACTGACTAATCCCCTGTAGACAACCCCCACCCCACAGTCCTGGACAGACACTTGTAAAGTTGCTGGAACAGCCCTGGGAAACTAATGTGAGAATGAGGCTCAAGGGAAACCCTATTCAGGAAAGTGATGGATTCACAAGTATTGTTAATGTTACATCTGTCAAATAGCTGTTGAATGAAAGATTTAAGATTTCTTAATATTGATGCATGACTCAAGAGACAATGGGTGAATGTACTCCTAAGTGACTAAAATTTTGTGAGTTTAAACTTATTTTTATCACCCTCTCGTACCAAAGACTCACAGATAAAACATAAACAGAAATTTTTGAAAAACACTCATCTTTAGTATGTGAAGTGCATTCTGACATTTTCTAGCCTATTATAGTTAATACCACTTATTAAAAGTACTGATTGAACCCTAGAAATGGATCATCTCATACACAGATTGAAAGACCTCAAACTACACAATATGTGTTGAGAAATGCTTACAAACATTGCCAAAGAGCCAAAATGTAACTAAAATTGCAACCAAAGTTTAGTTATTATTTTTTTGCCATTTCCACTTTCATGTTGTTTCTCTCCATTTTTAGTAATTTGTTTGTCCAAGTAGGGGCAGGAATTTCTGTCCTAAAGTTGGATGACATCTGGCCAGAACCATAGGACGTGTGCTGAGACAGAAACCAGAGCAGTCAGCAATCTGGGAGTTGGGACTGTCTTAGTCAATTTTGAATATTTGGTCACCTTATCCGAGATTACATGTAAACTCACCTGTTTCAGTTTCTCTGAAGGTAGTTTTTATAGTGTAACTTAAAAAGATAGGGTTTTTTTTATGTGTTGTTTAATGGTTTGAGTTAATTTTAAACAAGGGTTTATGAAATGTGAGCTGGTGCCAGAAAAATGTGGATCAATTGTTGCTTCCCTAGAGGGAGTAGAGGTGCTTTTAATAATATAGATCCTAGTAAAGTATCTATATCTTTTGAGGACTTAAAAAGCCAAAGCAAAATATGGGTTGGATAGGGGTTTTTTCAGTGTGTATGTAGACCAAATTGCACATGGCTGAGTAAGAAAAAAATGTCCTTATTAGAGTCTTATTCTTAACAAACAGTTCATTATTTAGGTACCCTGAAAAGAAAAGGAGTTAATTATATGAATATCACATCATTTAGGATTAACACTATCTGTATGTGACAGAAATCCAAAATAATGGTGGATAATAGTCTTATCTTAAATAAGATAGCATTTAGCTCTCTCATAAAAGATAAGAAGTAGGCAGTCCAAAACTGGCATGTATCCATGATGTCAAAGGACCAAGGGTTCTTGTCTGGTGCTTACTACTGGGGTTTCTGTCACTGCACTCAAATTCTAGAAGGCCGAAAGTAAAAGGGAGGAGAAATGGCAAGCCCCCTCTCTTTAAGGATATGTTCAGAAAATTGCACACGCCATATGCCTGTTTAGCTTATTTAAAAGAATTTAATCATATGGCTGTACTAGGGAATGCTCCAGGGAATGTTGGGAAATGTAGTCTTTATACCCAGCTAAACAGTGGAAGGTCTCTTACGTAGGAAGCTGGTAAAGATAGATACTGGGAAAGTAAGCAGATTCTCCTACAAGTATCCATGGCCTGTGATTAAAAACAAACAGACAAAAAACCTTTAGACTCCGTTTCTGCAGTGTTTGCCTCTCCTTCTCAAATAGTCTTCTCCTTACCCTTTTAAACCTTTATCCTTCAATCTAGGGTTGAAAGGAATTACAAAGAGCACTAGTCTACTCAGCATAGTTGATTACCTTGCTCCTATATGCCAGAGCCTGCCATGCCAGGACAGCATGTAGATGGCTGGAACTAGTCAATCAAACCCTTATCACAAAGCTGGGAAACAGGGTCTAACCAGGAATCAGGAAGAGGGAAATGAATGCTGGAGTAGCAAGCAGCAAATATCTCACCATAAGATCTAAAAGGCAGCTCTAAGTTAACATGTTCACATCAAAATTCTTAATTTCTCCCCCAAATTCCACTTCCAAATATGCTACCATCCACACAATAGTTGAAGCAAAAAACCTAAGTGTAATCCTTGAGCTTCTTTTTCCTTCACTCCTTGTATCCAATCAGGACCTGCTACATATTATGTGGGCCCAATAAAAAATAAACATTCAGGGTCCCTTTCTGAAAACTATAAAGGATTTTGAGACATCAGGTAATTAAACCATGGTGGAGTCCTTCCAAGTGTGGGGCCTGGTGCAACTGTACATGAAGGCAGACATGCATCCAATATATATCTACCATAAGATAATAGAAAATATATATGTTGGTGTCTGTCTCTGGTTCCTAGCACACAGCTGCTAAAATTATAGACATTTCACTCTAAGTGGAAAAAAAAGAAGAACAAAAAGTACAATATATTGAGTATCAAATATGCTGTAAGCATTGTATTATATATTTTATATTATGATGCAGTAGAAAGAAGATAGTTTTTGGAGTCATGACAGATATGGATTTGAAACCTACTCACGCACTCACTAGCTGTATGACTTTGACAAGTCAACTAAACTCTAAGTCTTTATGTTTCCTAATTCATAAAGAGGGACAAAAATATTTCCTTTCAAAGTTCTTGGAGTCAGACGCGCTACCATTGCGCCACAAGGTCACATCCTTTCAAAGTTCTTGAGAAGATTAAGAAATTAGAAAGCAATCATAACGATACTCACTGGGCTTGAGAAAAGAACAGAAGACATCAGGGAGACCCTTACTGCAGAAATAAAAGAGTTAAAAAAGAATCAATCAGAGATGAAGATTGGATTACAATAAACAAGATTGGAAATAGTATCGATGCAATGAACAGCAGGCTGGAAGAAGCAGAGGAATGAATTAGTGATTTAGAAGACAAAATAATGGGAAATAATGAAGCTGAACAAAAGAGAGAAGAATTATGTAACATGAGAATAGGCTTAGAGAACTCAGGGACTCAAAAAAAAAAAAAAAGAGGGGGGAGCAGAAAATTTATTTGAAGAAATAATAGCTGAAAACTTCCCTAACCTAGGGAAGTAAACAACATCCAGATCCAGGAGGCACCAGAATTCCCATCAAAATCAACAAACACAGGCCAACACCAAGACATATTGTAATTAAATTTGCAAAATAAAGTGATAAAGAAAAAATATTAAAAGCAGCAAGACAAAAGAAGTCCTTAACTTACAATTAGGTAGAGACCTGATGAAAGATCCCTATTATGATTGCTTCTTCTATTGAGTAAGGGTCCCTCAAAGATCTTAACTGGGGACTGCCTATTACGACCCTTGGTGAACACTACATGTTCACCAAGAACAAATAAAGACATTTTTGGGTGATGCAGAAAGAACGATTTTCACATTCCCTGAATAACAGTTGGAATGTAGACAATGATTAATTAAAAGTTTCCAGGGTCCATAATTAGGAATTTAAGTGATCGCAAAGCTGCCAATACATCCCTTGGGGTACATTGGGTAGCTGAATGCTTAACAATACTTGGCAATGTAAATGTCTGAATTTGTAAGTTAGAATTTAGACAATTCTGGTAACAGCTGGAAGGAGAAATGACCTCTGTAATTTGTGTTAAAACTTAAGAGGCTTTTGCCACAAAGCATCCCCACATTGCTGTTGGAGAGTAATGTGGAAGAATCAGGCTTGCTGGAATAAGTTGTTGCAGGAGGAATTTAAAGCAAAACATTACAGGAGAAGCTCAGAACTTCCTCTGAAAATCTGAGTTTTCCTCCTACTCTTTGCTTTTAAAGAAGTTATTCAAAGGGAAGAAGAGAGAAGACTATGATTATTCGAGGTTAGAGGTAAAAGTACCTATGCAGCTGTACAGAATGTGCAGAGCTCAGCCACTCAAGTTCAGAGAGTTAGTTCACATAGGTAGTTCACCCAACTATCAAATCCTCCAGACTATGAGGTGAGTTACTTACTTTGGGTCAGAGAACAAGATGGAAAAAGCCCTAGGCCTAAACACGAACCATGACTATTGAATATTTATCTAGTTGGGAAGCCAGGTCCTAAATAAAAGTAAAAGTAATATCTCACACATTTGCCCCTGCAATCTAGCAGCCACCAGAGACAGAATTAATACCCATAGCACTACATGGGGTTGGAGGCTGAGAAGAGAAATGTTTCTATCTGTTCTGGCTCTTGGGAGGATAGGTATTTTTAGAGGAATGTAGCTATGAAAAGAACTCAAGAAATTAAGATCCAGAATCAGGAGAGAGGTTACAGGGTCAGGCTCTCCTGACCCCATAAGCAAAAGAGTTTGGTAAATACCATAGCTCTGCCCTCTCTCCTTGGTTGGCCTATAAAAGTAGTAATATTAAAGTAATAGGAGGCATTTTTGTAATCAATGTTGGTCCAGAGGTCAGCCCCGACTCCAAGGGGGAACATATGCGGTCAAAGCCCAATGTTGAGACTCCTACCTACTTTCGGGGTAACCATGGAGCCCCAGTGCTACTGAATTTGAACCAACACATGGTGGTGGGTGGGGTAGGATGCTTCTGCCTAACTAGACCCAGAAATCCAACAAGCATTGGCACCAGTGGAGCTTTAGAGAAAATTTCTAGCAGCCCTTCAAGAGATGGGGACTAGGCTGTGAGTTGGATATGGCCCAACTGTGTTAAGCAAAATATAGCTGTGCCATGTTTACCTTCTGATCCCAACTCACCACTCCACACCTCCAGCCCTTACCATCCTGCCCTCAGAAGTCCTGTAGCTAAACATACAAGAAGCTGCATATGTTTTTCTTGAGAAAATATATGATAGGAAAGAGAGAATTTTAGTCACCAAAAGTCCTCCTAGAAAGGGAGTGCTTTGTTGGAGAAATGCTTTGATAATTGTTTGGGGGTAGAAACTGACATTTGATGGGTATGGTTTTGTGGATTATCTGCAGGAGGCAGGTGGTGGTTTTATTGGTTGCTCCACAGAAAAAATGGGGGGGGGAGGTGAGAGGAAAGTAAGAAGGGAGATGAAAACAGGAGATTTGAACTCTGCCGGACCAATCACTTCAGAGCAGGAAGAGCTTTAGCATTAAAACTCAATTTCATAGTTTCTGATTTAAAATACTCTGAAGACACATGAAAGATGCTCAAAGTGTGGACTCCTTTCAAGTGCAATTATCTTGGATGCACTTGGTGCTGGCTGTTGCTCCCAGGCCCCACATTCTTTCATTTGAAGCCCTATGTCCTAGTGACCCCTGAATCTTCAGTAAAGTATTCTCTCTCTCTCTCTCTCTCTCTCTCTCTCACACACACACACACACACACACCCTCCAGTATGAGTGGATATTTTTCTAGAAACTGACAAAAGAGCTGAGTTCTATGTTCAATGTGTTGTTGCTAAAAAGGAGATAGCCTTAAAGGTTAAGAACTACCAAGGAGGACAGACACACACACTAGGCGCAAGCTATCATGAGGACTGTCCCAAGCTACAGAATTGGATTTTTATCCAAATTGACCAGATATTCAAGGAGTAGGAATCCTCTAGCTGATAACGTGGCTATTCTAATTTCGCCACTGCTGTTTTGTTATCCATTTTGCTTCTGAGTGAGTTTTCTATGACACAGATGGAAGCGTGACGTACCTGTGATCAAAATTCTTCAATAATCTCCCACTGCCTACAGAATTAAAATAAAGAAGACAAAAGAAAACCTCTGCAAAGCATTTAAGGCTTTTCTCAGCTTCTTGCAAAGTGCCTGGTGAGTAATAGGTGCTCTAGATGTGAAGCATAAATAAGCAGGTTTGGCTCTCTCATTTCTATCAGGCTCGGTAAGGTCATCCCTGGTCATCTAGCAAAATGCCAACAAGCCCTCCCACCTAAATCTTCATAGCTTCCTTCTGTGCCTATTTTTTCCCCTCAGTTCTTATCTCGGCTCAGCAAGGAGCCTGCTTCTCCCTCTGCCTGCCGCTCTGCCTCCTTGTGCACTCTCTTCCTCTCTCTCTGTCAAATAAATAAGTAAAATCTTAAAAAAAAAAAAAAAAAGATGAGGAAACAGATTCAGAAAGGTTAAACAACTTTTAAGGACACACACTAGTAAGTTGCAGAGGTAATATACTAACACAAAAATATTCCACGCCATTTGTTTATTTTGCCTTGTCACTAGTACCATCTCTCCCTACAGTGTTCTAGCCTGTCCCCACATTTTGTTTACCCCTTGCTAAGGCCCTATTCAAATCTCACCTCCTCAGTGAAATCCTCCTCATGACTTGTTCTTGGTAATGTCTCCCTTTTTTCCCCCGGAAAGGCTCCTGAGATGACTTTCAGGGTGGCGGGGAAGGTTGTGAGGTAGGGTACGTGGCCCTGGAGAATAGCTCATCCGTGTCTCATCTGTGTTAAGGTTCTTGATGCAAATTCAGGTTCTTGATGCAAAGGCCTACTTGTTTTGCAGGTAATGTACCCTCCACCTGTTCCCAACCTCAGTCTTTCATAGTCTGGGTATCTTCCTGAGGATTTCTGTGGCTGGTGATGGATGCAATTGTTTGCACGGTTTGGTTAAGCTGAGCTCCCCGGAGAAGCTGCGGAGCAGAGCAAATCTCCAGGGTTTATCTGAACACACAGCGTCTGTACCCTCGGGTTAGTTAGCACCTGGGACACCTGAAGCTTTTCCCCTCCTCTGTCTCTGCTTCTGGTTGAAGTAAGGGCTTCAGCCTTTCCCGAATGGGACTCCCCTAAGGTTGCTACATAAAAAGCCGAAGCCTATTTCCTATTAGCCATTTCCTCATGTACGACATGGAAAATAGAGACGGACTTTTCACTGGCCCAACTTTTTCCTTTTTAAGTGAAGGACCCTAGACCGACATTAGAGATAACAACTTTTGTTCTCAGCGGTCCTTGAGAAGTGATGCAAAAAGTCACTTACATTTGAAGGAAAACGTGCTTGTGATCTGTTCTCAGGTCCTCGTCTCTCAAGCTGAGACCATTACAATTGGAACCTGCAAAAATCCACAATAATTTTCCAGTATCTTTTGTATTTAAAATCTTGGTGGATGCCTAAGCATCTTACAGCTAGTGATGCGTCAGCCAAGTCCATAACTGAGCTACAACAGTTGACCCTTGATTGTGTCCACACACCATACTGAGGTATCTATGATTTGGGAAGAAGTAGGGAAGTAAAAGGCCAGGTCTGGTACTAGGCTACCTGTGTTCAAACCCCATCTCCATCGCCTTGCAGCCCTGGGACACGGAGTTCGTTCCTTTACGCCTCAATCTCATTCTCCTCATTTTAAAACGAGGTCCTATCATTCCATAAAGTTGCACGTAACGTAAAAAGAGCAATCCGACCTCGGGAGCCCCCCTCACAGCCGGTCGCGGCGGCGCCTAAGCGACGGCGGCCCCGGAGTGGGGGGAGCCTGTTTCCAGCCGGACCGCGTCCCCGGGCGCTCCCGAGCGCCGCGCCTGCGCACTCCGCCCGTCGCCGCGCCGGTCCTGCGGACGTGCGCTCGCTGCCTCCGCGGCGCCCGGGCCCGGGATGTGCGGCCGCCCGGTCGGTGCCAGCTCCAGGTGCGTGCGGAGGACTCGCCGGACCCGTGCGTGAGGCGGCGCGACCCCCGCCAAGGGCCGGGCCTGCCTCGCTCCCTCCCAGGTGCCCGGGGACCCGGAGCGGGGGCGCCACGACCTCAGCCCCTTTCCTTCGCCACTTCCCCGCCTCCCGACGGCCCCTAGGGAGCGGCAGGCGAGGTGTGGGCCGGCGGCGCAGGAAGGATGCTTTCCCCTCGCCGCGGCCCGGGTCGCATACGGCGTTTCCCTCCCCTCTGGCCGCCGCCGGAGCCGTTTTCGCCCTTGCGCTTCCTTTCCTGGGGTGGGATTTTGCGATCTCTGGACTCGGCTCGACCCTAGGTGCTTATGGGTTGCGGGCGGTGAGGGCGACGGCCGGATGTCAGGGTCCCCGTCCCCTGCAGCGGCCCTGGGACGAGATGAGGGTGCAGGGCCCCGAGCGTGGGCCGGGGAAGCGGGGCAGAGGCAGCCACCACGAGGGAAAGGCTGGGGCAAGCGTCGCCAGAGATGATCCCCCGGCTGCAAGTGGTCCAAGTTTCCCCCCGGTCTCTCCTCTCTTGTTGGTTTGCTTTTGTGATATCCGCAGTTTGCTTTTGTGCTGTTAGTAAGAAACCACCAGGCGTTCAGCCGTGAAGCGTCATTGGAATTTTTTTCTAAGATTTTATTTACTTATTTATTCATGAGAGACACAAGCAGAGGGAGAAGCAGGCTCCTTGCGAGAAGCCGGAGCGGGGCTGGATCCCGGGGTCACGGGGTCACGCCCAGAGCCGATGGGAGGCGCTCGACCGCTGGGCCTCCCAGGCGCCCCCAGATCATTTTTTAGTCTTCCAACAGAGTGCATCCGGCAGTTGTCAGAATGATCTTCAGGTTGAACCAGGGAGATTTGCTATTTTACTTTTTATTTTCGGTATAGCAGAGTAAAGTACACAGTGTTGGCTTTGTTTTTTGTTTTCGGTTTTTTTTTTTTTTCCAATATTTCCAGCAACAACAACAAAAAATCAGTTGAGAGCATAGAGAATCAGTTGAAGTGGGATTTGGAGCGCTCTCAAATTAACGTGCACCCTGTAGAAGTATATATGGGACTGCACTTGGAGCGCTGGGGATCCCGCGCTATCGCTTATAAATAGCAGATGAGATCACTTGTTGCCACAATACAGGGCTCCCAGTAAGTGCTTTCACACCCGCTCTGAAGGCAAGTGACAGTAGTATCCAGTCTTAGTGTTAGTGGTAGTTGATCAGCCGTAGACACTTTTTGGCACAGAAACTATACATAGTCAATTCCTGTTATAATCAGAGAAGGTTGTAGTGTGGGTTCTACTCTGGGATATTTTTTCAGAAGTATTCGGTAGAAACTATTAAAGAGAAGGAGAAATATATAGTAGGAATTGAGGAGGTCAGCTTCAGGCCAAAATTCTTTGTGTGATCTTCCAGGCCTGACAGTAGACAATTGGCTGGCTTTGGCTGGCCAGCCCTATTGGGGGGGGGGGGGGGGGGGGGGACTGCCCTCCCCACACCAGACTGGTGCATGGCCAGTGCATTGGAGTTTCAGAGGGAGTTGCAGTCAAGAACTCACCCCTTCCCTCCTGCTACCCATGCTCATACTAGAGTGCACTGGTGGCTCAGTTACCTCCATGCAGATGTTCTTGACTGGGGTCCTTCCCAGGCCTCACTGTCTCCACCAACACCTCGGTTACTTTTCTCCATTTTAACTCCAGACCTTTCCACTTCTAGCGCTTCCTTCCTCGTGCTCTGGCCCACAGGTCCATAAAGAGGCAAAAGCCTTTTGTTCCAAGCTCCTCTGCAGGGAGATGCTTGTGTGCATGGCATCCATCTGATCCTTTCCTAGTGTAGTTCTGCTTAATGGATGCTGGAGAACCAGTATTTGTTTTGCCTCATGCTTGCACTGTGGCAGTAAGTGAATAAAGGTGTATTATTTTCATTTTGGCTCTTTGTCCTAATTGACCACCTCAATACCTGATAGCTTGAAAGGAATGAAGTGAATTGCCGAGTTCTCGGCAATTTGATGGATTCATGACTTAACCCTCATAACTGTTCCTGTGTTAGCATGTTCAGGGATTTGGAGGTTGTTCACCAGTAATTTCTCTAACTCAGTGTAGTGAAAATGCATATTAATAGCACCAACAGTTGGCTGCTGCTAACCTGTATATCTGGGTTATATGTATATTTTATAAATTAATATAATTGCTTGCAGTCAGATTTGTTTATTTTACATAGACTGTGTGGCATATCCATTTTGTTGTAATTACATTTTTTGGTAAATATTTTGGGGTTACATGGGCCAACTGAAGAAAATTAGATATTGTTGCTGTCCTTAGTAATCCTGCCTCATCCTATGGGCCCCAACTTTATCTAATGGGTCACTTGATTACTTTGCATAAAGTGATTGATTCATTGTGGGTTCCTCTGTCTAGTGTTGTGTGAAGAGGTATACCAGGAATAGCTTTCACAAACATTCTTACTGCTTTCTACAGAAGTTTCACAAAACAGTATTCATCTTTACTATATGTAATGCAATCTGATATTTTCTACTTTTTATTAAACAAAACTGATCATAACCCACTAAGTTGATTTCACAATGCATTAATGATAGCAACATGCAGTTATGTTTTTTTTAGACTCTGAAAAGTACTGTGATAAAGCAACTAGTAGTAGAAGATATTTATTGAATAAATGAATGCTTTTGTTTCTGATTCACATTGCTGAAGAGAACCACAGTGGGTGTGATTGTGTGTTTAAGGTGTCTTCTGGAAAAGACAGTAAATAGCATATATGGGGAAGCCTGGGTGGCTCAGTGGTTTGGCACTGCCTTCCACCCAGGGTGTGATCCTAGAGACCTGGGATCGAGTCCTGCATTGGGCTCCCTGCATGGTGCCTGCTTCTTCTCCCTCCACCTGTGTCTCTGCCTCCCTCCCTCTCTGTGTCTCTCATGAATAGATAAATAAAATCTTTTTTAAAAAAATAGCATATATGTTGGATGTTCGCCAGATTAGCTGACAAAAGAACACTGAGTTTCTAGTAGATTTATCAACTTTCTGATCTCAAATAGAAGATAAAGACATTAGAATCAGAGCTACAGCAGCTTTTCTTTTTTTAATCTCTGACTCCTTTATTTAAGGTAGATGCAATAGTAGAAGGAGGATGAGAAGAAAATTGGTTTCCCTGATAAAAGAGAAGATAGGGTATACAGTTTTTATAAAAATACTTAGTAAACTTTTGCATGTATCCTACATAGTTATATTAAGGAAAGCATGTTTATATTAACTCCAGGACCAAAACAATGCTTCTATTATATTGTCTGAACCACACTTAACTCTCAGTTACTCAGCCATCGATAAGTATATAAGTAGCCAGTTAGCCTCATTGCCTTTGTACTGTCTTTTAGGAATTCCACAACAAAATGCAAAGAAGAAATACAAAGAACTATAAGTTTAGTTAGTATGTTTATTTCTTAGTTAGAAACCCTAAAAAATTGTATTATGTAGATAAAGTTACATAATCTGATTAATGTTGAGCAAAGTAGTATCTTCCATTTGTAATCACTTCACAGTTGTCCAACACATTCAGATGCATTATTTCCATTGATTCTCACAAAAATTGATGTGGTAGGCAGGCCAGGGGGCATTTTCTCCATTTTAGAGATGAATATGATGGGGTTTATCCGCCCCCCACACACTGAAATCATTCGGTAGCAAATCGGGACTAGAACCCAGATTATCTGGGGAATTTTCTCCCAGTTGTCCAAGGTTGTCTTTGCTGGTCCAAAGAAGTAATTAGAAGTAAATACTGGTAATGATGTGGCTAAGAAATCCAACCTTGGTAAATAAAACATTCCCTTCTCAGATCATACCCATGGTATGCTATAATTAAATGCAAATACATCTTATTTTTAGTTTTATATTTCAATTTTTGCACTCCTTACCTTTCTGGCTTAATTTTTTTTTTTTTTTGAGTCTTGCTTAATTTTTAAAAAATGACAAAAACGGACACCTGGGTAGCTTAGTAGGTTGAGTGTCCATCTTGATTTCAGCTCAGGTCATGACATCAGAGTCATGAGATGGAGCCCCACATCTGGCTCTGTGCTGTGGTTGGAGCCTGCTAAGATTTTCTTCCTCTCCTCCTGACCCACCTCACCCGACTCACACACAGGCAATCTCTCTCTCTCTCTCTCTCTCTCTCTCTCTTGCTCTTAAAAATAAATAAATAAATAATGACAAAGCAACTAAATATTGAAAATGCTACATAATAAAGAAATAGGAAAATTGGAATTAAAAGGTCTAATGTTAAGAAATTCAACTCCGTCCCCTTTTGATTTATTATCTCAATTAATTAGAAATATAGCTTGAAGTTACATAGGTTTTTAGAGATTTATTTTTTTAAGTAAGTTCTATACCCAATATGGGGCTTGAACTCATGACTCTGAGATCAAGAGTCATATACTTTACTGACTGAGCCAGCCAGGCATCCCTAGAGATTTCTTTTAAAGACTCATCATTTCTATGTGTGAGGTTAGTTTTATGATTTTAAAGTATTCATCTAAAATGGTTATTACCTTACTTTTAAACATAGAAAATGTCCAGCTTCCTCTATACCCTTAATATCTTTAGCCAAAGGAGAACTTAAATTATTTCTTTTCATATGAATAAGTACTTTTTAAATTAATACATTTTTATTTTTAATTTTTAGACATCTGTGGAGTTTAAGAACATGGAGTTCATCAGAGTATATCACTGAAGAATATGATGGCTGAAAACAATTTAAAAATGCTAAAGATTCAACAGTGTGTAGTAGCCAACAAACTACCTAGAAACAGGCCATATATTTGCAATATTTGCTTCAAGCACTTTGAAACACCATCAAAATTAGCTAGGCATTATCTCATTCATACTGGTCAAAAGCCATTTGAATGTGATGTATGTCATAAAACCTTTAGGCAACTGGTTCATCTGGAGAGACATCAACTAACTCATAATCTACCTTTTAAATGTAGCATTTGTCAACGCCACTTTAAAAATCTGAAGACGTTTGTGAAGCACCAACAACTTCACAATGAAACCTACCAGAATGATGTTAAACAGGTCAGAAGATTGTTGGAGGCCAAGCAAGAAAAACCAGTATATGGGATGTATCATACTTTTACCACACAGGAAAGATGGGCATTACACCCATGCTCTAAGTCTGATCCTACATACAGCCCTACAAAGAAAAGAAAGAATATTCACGCATGTACAATCTGTGGCAAGATGTTTCCATCACAATCAAAACTTGATAGGCATGCACTAATTCATACTGGTCAGAGGCCGTTTAAGTGTGTCTTGTGCAGTAAATCTTTCCGGCAGTCAACTCATTTAAAAATTCATCAACTCACACATTCAGAAGAAAGACCTTTCCAATGTTGTTTTTGTCAAAAAGGATTTAAGATTCAAAGCAAACTTCTGAAGCATAAACAAATCCATACCAGGAATAAGACCTTTCAGACTCTTTCATTAAAGGTAAAGAGTCCAGAATCATGCCCCCTGCCTAATAAATTAAGTGCAAAGCAGGATAGTTTTGAAAATGGTTATATAGGTGAATCTGAGGAGAATAATCAACTTGATGTCCACTCTATTTATATCGTCCCTTTTCAGTGTCCAGAGTGTGAAGAGTGTTTTGAATCAGAGCAAATTCTCAATGGACATAAGTGTTTTCCTGCCAGAGGTGGCAAAATTCCAAGCAGGCTCAAAAGAAGCTGCAACTATAAAACCATTGTGAAAAAAATCTTGGCTAAACTTAAACGTGCTGGGGGTAAGAAATTAGATAATTTTCGATCTGAGAAAAAAGTATTTAAAAACAATTTCTTGAAAAATTGTGATTTTATTACTGGTGAGCTTAGCCCTGAACAAACTCAGAGAACATTTATGGGTTCTCTTAGC